>NC_058132.1:23644763-23664099 GCF_016433145.1 Gracilinanus agilis
GGGGGGGGGGGGCTCCGCTGGCCCACAAGCTAGAGCCGGGCTAAATCGGAGCTCTTCTCCGAGGGAAGGCGCTGCCAGTGAGAGCAGGGAAAGTTCCTGGCTTCACGGAAGGGGGGGGGGTATTAGCTGAGGGGGATGGTGAGGACCTCCGAGGCACATCGCTTCCCCTTCCCAGTTTGATCCTCGGCCAAAAGAGGGAGTTGAACCAGATCCGTTCCGAAGCCCCTTCTAGCTCAGAGGTTACTCGCCGCCCATAATAAGTAAAATCCACATGTCTAGGGGCTTCAGGGTTTAACCCCTAGTCCCCATACGGTCCCATGTCTACGGCGGTCACAGGCGCCAGCTCTTCTGCAGAGCCCACCGGAGGTGGAGAGAGGCCTGGGGGAAATGGGGGCGGGGGCGGGAGATTGATGGGGGGGGAGGGAAGGACACTTGGCTGGAAGCCAAGAATCCTGGGTTCCCTGGAAGGGGAAGGGGCTCCAAGACTCCCTCTGGGGCCAGGTCATCCCCGGCTTTCACCACGCTGCTCTTTTGGCCCCTCCTGGCCTTCCCCCTCAAGCCCCGGGCAGCGAATAGTAAAAGTTGCTATTAATAAATATCACCCAGAGCACCCGGGGAGCCGGAGAGTCGGGGCGCCACTCTGCGCAGGCGCGAGCGAGAGAGCAAGCGAGAGGGATTCCCTCTGACGTCATTGCTAGGATACCAAACAAACACTCAGAGCCCAGCCGCTGAGCTCCATATATGGCTAATTGCGTCACAGGAACTCCACGAGGGGCGGGGCGCGGACAGGCGCCGGGATCCCCCTCCCGGCCTAAGGCGGGAGCTGGGGGCAGGGCGAGGGGACTTCGGGGGGCTTCTGGACAGGTCCGGAAGGGACCACTCCTGCTCTTCGGAGCACGTTCGTGGCTGAGAGTGCCCGGGGGACGGGGGTCGAGCCGGCGAGAGGCGGCGGGGCCGGGATCTAGGTTTGGGGGAGGGCCGGGGCTCCCTGTGAGCGAGGCGGTGACGTCAGCCGGGGGGGGCGTGCCCCGCGCGTATAAAGGGGCCCCGAGCCCGGCTGGCCTCTCATTCATAAGCTTTTCGGGAGCGGGCAGTGAGGTGCAGGAGGCGAGTGGGGACGGGCATCGATTTTCTCCATCTCTCTAGCTGCCAGGGCTTCTCCCTGCCGTGCCCGGACAGCGCCCGCAGACTTGGGTCTTTTCTGGGTTGGCCTCAGGACTTGATTGCCGCCGCCGCTGCCGCTCCTTCTCTGACTGCCTCCCAGCCGTGCGGAACCGGGAACCGGGCGGGATTCCACTAAGCGGGACCTCGGAGCTCGGAGCCAAAGGGGGACGGGGCCTTTTCCCCCCCTCCCCCTCGAGGGAAAATCTGCCCCCCCGACCCCCCCCAGCGCCGGACAAGCGGGGCAGGGGAGGGGAACGGGGATCTAAAGAGAGCCAGCTTCCTCCCCCTCTCCACGTTTCAGCGTTGGTGGTGGATTGGACTTCAGGACTTGGACTTGTCCAGTCCCGTCCCCCCCTGGACTTGGGGACCACCCGGACCTCCGGACACTTTGTCGGATTGTTTTTTTCCTCTCGTACCGAGTCCCCCCACCCTCGGTCCAGCCTTGGCTTCCAGGCGGCCTCAGCGCGGTCACAGGCCACCCCCTGGGGTGCCCGGGGAGATGTTTCAAGCCTTCCCCGGAGACTACGACTCCGCCTCCCGGTGTAGCTCGTCGCCGTCGGCCGAGTCCCAGTACCTGTCATCTGTGGACTCCTTTGGCAGCCCCACGACTGCCGCTGCCTCCCAGGTAGGCGCTGGGGCGAGAAAGTCCTCCGCCGCCGGTCAGCAAGGAAGCTCAGGGCGCGGGGTGCGGGGCGCCGGGAGCCCAGCGGGGGGAATCTTCGAAGGGTCCCAGACGGCAGCCAGCTCCCTCGTTTCCACCCTGACGTGGTTAACCAGGTGCCTCAGTTTCCCCACCGGGACAAAGAGGCGAGCGGGTTGGACCTGACCGCTCGCGGGCGGCTCGGTAGGGCATTGCCCTATAAGCTGAAGCTTGCTTTGGGGAACTGGGATTAAGATGCTGTACTACTACTAACCCGACCTCTACGCAATCTCTATGCAAACCGAGAAGAGTTGGAGCTCTTGGGGCTCGTTCTGAACCCGCTTTGGGAGTTTAGAAGGGGTCGCACGCCCAGCGCAGATCAGTGCAGCAGGAGCCAGCTTGGCTACAGGGGGGCTCTGAGATCGCTCAGGGGCTCCTGCAAACCATATCTGGGACGAGAGGGGCGGAGGGAGTGCCAGGGAAGCCTTGGTGCAGGTCGCCCCCACCTTGGGGCAGACTTCCTAGCCCGGGGCGCCCGAAGGGGAGGCGGGTCTCGAACCCCCTCCGCCTCCGGCGCTGGAGCGTAACGGGGGACCCGTGCGTAAGGGCTGACGCGCTGGAATCCTCCGTCTGACGCGGGGCACGCACGGCGCGCGACCCGCCCCCTTCCCTGCCACCGCCGCCGCCTCCCTCCCCCTGACGTCCCGGGGAGTCTTCTATTTTGGAACGCCCGAGCCACGTTGCTAAGGGCGGGGGGGAGAGGCCGGGCTGCTGATTGGCCTCGGGCGCCGACGGAGGGAGCCAATCACCTGCTAGGGGGTTGTCTCCTTTCTCGCCGCGTCCCCCTCCTCCCCTCCCAGGCATCCTCTCCCCGCAGCCCCGAGCCCGGGCCATAAGCTTTAGGGGCTTGGAGGCCTCTGCGAGTGTGGGGACATTGAGAGAGAGAGAGAGGGGCCCTGGTCAGCGAGAAGCCAGGCCGCCGGGCCTCCAGATTTGCGAGCCAGACTGGGCCAGACCGCGTTATGTCTAATCTAGAATAGGGGGGCAGCGCGATCTAGGGCGGCAGGGGGTCTCCTTGTAGCAGTAGCCGCAGCAGCAGCATAACCGCCCGAGGGCCTTCGGGGCGACCTTGAACCTGGGCACAGCTAGCGAAGAAATGCGGGTGTAGACAAGAGGGAACAGAGGAGGAATTCTTTAAGTGGCTCGACCTCCCCTCAGGTTCAGGGAAGGAAGACCGACAACTCCCCCTCCCCCCGCGCGCTACGCCCGATTTAATCCACCAACCAAGTTTCAAGTTCAAGTCCCTGCCGAGGCCGGGACTTGAACTCCCGGGCGCCTGCGGGAAGTTTTGGGGCTGCGTGTGCTCTCTCAGGCTGGAACTGGCCCCGCCCCACCTCCAAGTTCAAAGCCATGCTGCCATTGGCGGCTGCGCAGGAGGGCCCCGTGGGGGGCGGTGAGAAGGCAGAAAGAATCTCAGAGTTTGGGGAGGCTCAGAGCCTGGGGGAGAGATGGAGAAACACTCAGAAGAGGGGAGGAGGGCAGTAGCGGGGAGGTCCCGGCCCCTCAGTCCCAGCCTCTTTACACCTGCCTGGGGCCACACACACAAACACGGCGCCATGCGCAGGCCCAGGGGGCAGCGGCGGGCGGCTGCCAGGCTCTCCTTTCCTATTATCCTAGAGCAGCCCTCCAGGCTCTTTGGCAGGAGCTCAGAGACTTCCCAGCTTCTGCCCTGTTGCCCACTACCGGTTCCCCCTCCCAAGCCGGCAGCTCAGCTGGCAGCCCCCAGGAGAGGCCGGGGCCATGCCCAGCCGGGAATCCTAGAGCTTCTCCAAGGGCCACTTGGGCTTCTAGCGGTGGGGTGAACGCTGGTCCTAGGTCAGAGCTGGAGGAAGGCACTTCTAAAGAAATTCATCCGTCTGCTGGTCCCCCCAGCACGGTGCTCTGGGAAGGGAGTCGGACCAGGACTAGGACCAGGACCAGGAGGAAGAAAGCAAGATAAGGTCATTGAGCAGAGCGGGGCCCCAGGCGTCCTCCTCCCCAGGGCTTTTATCTTGCTCAGAGATCCTAGAATTCAGCGAGGCCACTGGATTTGAATCCTAGCTTGGCAAATTATGACCTGAGCGATGAGCTCAGATCATTCCCGGGCCTCAGTTTCCTCAGCTGGAGCATCAGAGGGGTTTCAAGCTAAGAGAATCTCCCAAGCCTCTCTTAGCACTCAAATTCTACAGACTCAGACCAGTGGGTCACTAGAGAAGGAAACTGAGGCACACTTAGCAGCAGGAACTCCCCAGCCACGGTGGAGTCAGACCCCCATCGCCCGTCAGCTTTTCCTCCTCCCTACCATCACTTTTCTTCCTTCTCCACCATCAGGGGTGGGGTTGGGGGTGGGGAATGTGTGTATGAGTGTGTGCAGGTCCTGAGTCCCTCAGTTCTCCGGTCTCTGTCCTACACAAACACACACACACACAGACACACTCATCCACTCACACACACATCCACACACAGGAGTCACCAACCCGGGTGTGAATCACCACAGGCTTAAGCTGTATTCAGTGCAACCTCCAGAGGAGGAGGAAAAGCCAGGGATGTGAACGGCTCTCATTAACCACTGCGTCACGGTGTAGTGGAAGGGGGTAGGTGGTGTGGTGGCTTGGCTGCCTGTGACACACTCACCCAGTGGCTCACCACGAGGGTGTGGGGGGAGGTGTCTATGTGTGTGTGCGTGTGTTCGGTCTGCATGCCCGGGGCTTTGCCCATCTCTGTCTCAGCAGGAGTGTGCTGGCCTTGGTGACATGCCTGGCTCCTTCGTGCCCACCGTCACTGCCATCACCACGAGCCAAGACCTCCAGTGGCTAGTCCAGCCCACCCTCATCTCTTCCATGGCCCAGTCCCAGGGCCAGCAGCCACCTCTGGGCCCCCAGCTGCCCACCGTCGACCCCTATGACCTGCCTGGCACCAGCTATTCTTCCCCTGGGATCAGCGGCTATGGCAGCGGTGCTGGACCCTCTGGGGCGACCTCAACTGGTCCTCCGCCCTCACGTCCTGCACGGGCTAGGCCTCGACGGCCCAGAGAAGAAACGGTGAGTCTGCAAAAGGGATCCGAGCAAGATAGAGGCTAGTAGGGTAGCTGGACGCCCTCAGGGAAGGTGGCGAGGCCATTGGAGGCCAATGGAGAGGCGCCACCGCCATGGTGGGTGAGCCTTCGCCACATCGGCCCTGTTAGAACAGTGGCTTGGGGGGAGGCAGTCTGCAGATTGGGGGAGGGGAAGCCTTTCTGTCTTCTGCTAAACTCGGGGGTCTTCCTTTCCCCCCTGGACCTGGTCCTGGGTCCCTCCAGTATGGTATGTTTAGGATGTTTAGGATACATAAATATGGGCAGCATGGGGCAGTCAAGGGAAGGACATAGCATCTGAAGGAAGGGGGGAGGGGGGCGCTGTCCAGGTTGGAGAGGGGCCGCCCCTCCCCTAGAAAGAAGGCTCACTTTCTCCCATCTTCTCCTACCTGTCCAGCTCACCCCTGAAGAAGAGGAGAAGAGGAGGGTCCGACGGGAACGCAACAAACTGGCTGCAGCCAAATGTCGGAATCGAAGGCGGGAGCTGACAGACCGTCTACAGGCGGTGAGAGTTTCTATCATGCCAGCCCCAGAGGGTTGAACCGTTGGGTGGTTGTTGAATGTTGAATGAACCTTCAGGCTCCCTATTTTTACCCCATTTTCTCCCCCCACCCCAAGGCAGCCTGCAGGGGCTGGCCATCAGTGTTTCTCAAGGACACCCTCCCCATCATATTTCTCACGGCGAATCTGCTCAGATTGCCCACATTGAGACATACACAGCAGGGAAAGAGGCTTGATTTCTAAGTAGCTTAGGATGCCTGCCTTTCCCTCCTATTTCCCCCCAAAAGACAAACTCCCCCAGGAATGGAGAAGGTACAAGACTGAATATCCGTCTGGCAAGGTCCACAGAGGGACAGAGCCTAGAATGCAGCCTCAGTAGAGAAAGCTGAGTAGTTGGGGTGTTAGAAGACCTTCCAACAAGACCATCAGTGGAACTGTGGGGAGCTCTCCCTCTCTGAAACAGTTCCTCTAAGGGAAATTAGACTATATAGAGATGGTTTGTGAGGTCTCCCCTGTTCTAAATGACCAAAAGGATTCTTCCTCTTCCTGCCACTCCAGGCCCCCCAGTTTTTACTTTAGCATCCTTTCCTTTGTCCAAGTTGTACCAGGCACTTAACTCTTTCTGCTCTGTCTCTCTCAAGAGAAGATTCTTCTTGAGATCCTCTGGAGAGACAAGAACTTTCTAGCTCCCCATTTCATCTTGTCTCCCCAAGAGCTCCACCATCCTCAGCTCCCCCACCCTCAGCCCCCAGAGTCCATTCTCCCTTAACCATTTCACTGCACTCCCGGTGTACCCACTTGCCTTCTGGGATAGTGAGGGAGACACAAATGTGTGTGTTCTTCCCTAGGCAGAGGAGGTGGGGGTAGCAGTCAGCCAGCACCCAGGACAACTTGGGTTTGGTACAAGTTGGGCCATCATTTAGACTTCAGACAGACCTTGATGTCTTCCTAAATTTTCCATGCAGGATCTAAGATGATCTTGGGGATGGGGCTGAAATTTCTTCTAAGGGAAAAAAGGGAGGGATGAGGGGGGGGGAGACAGAAGTGGCTCAGAGTGGGGAACAGACTTGAGCCTCATCTTATTAGGGAGTCCTTAGTTTTGTAATAGTTCAGGAAACTGGATTTGAGTCTCCGTAGAGTCGACCATATGACTCTGGATGAGTCTTTCCCCCCATCTATTTGCTTCTGCAGTTTCTTCTTCAGTAAAAGTGGGGAGAGGGTCCCAAGATTTATCAGTCCTAGGATCCTAATAAAGCTAGATAGAGTGAGAGGGGTGACAGTGGAAAGAGAAGTATTAGTTATGCAGCTGGAGACCCTGAGTTCAAATTTCACCTCCTAAGATGAGGTTGAAACGCCATTTCTGACTTAATTGCCATTTAATGGAACCTCTGAGAGCCTCCTCAATTTCTTTAACTGGAAAACGAGGGGCCTGGAGGAAATGGGGACTGGCTTGCCAAAGATTTAGACTTATATATAGTCTCCAGTTTCTAGTTCTACAAGTGTATCCTAAAAAGAGAGACTCGACACCCAGCTCTTTCAAAATACCAAATTGACGATTAGCTGGCTGTTCAGAGTTCCAAAGAAACCTGGAGATCCTTTAGCCTGACCCCCGCCATTTTACAGATGAACCTCGAGGAGTTTCTGAAGGAGGAAACTGGTCAGTTGGGAAGTTATTTCTATAGCTGAGCGTTATTGAATGATTTATTTTGGACAAGTGGGGTCCATAGAACTCACAGGTCTGCAAGGAAACTTAGAGATGATCATCCAGTATATCCCTTCCTCAATTTAACAGATGAGGAAACTGAGGTACAAAAAAAAAAAGGATTTGCCCCACTTCCAACTTGACCCTAAGGAGAGAGCGGTGCCAGAGTAGGTGCCTCGTTTTACCGAGGAGGAAACTTGGGGTCTGCTCGGCATTTTGCCTAGTAGTGTGTCTTAAAGGTAGGAGGAGGCACCATTCGAACTCGGGTTTGGGGACTAGAATTGAATGGAATCTGGCCCGGCCGCCAGCAGGGCCCGCCAGTCTAGCTCTGCGGCTGACCTGGCTTCTCTCTGTCTCTCTCCTTCCCTGCCACCCTGCCCGCTGCCCCGGGGCACCAGGAGACGGACCAGCTGGAAGAGGAGAAGGCCGAGTTGGAGTCGGAAATCGCCGAACTCCAGAAGGAGAAGGAGCGGCTGCAGTTTGTGCTGGCAGCCCATAAGCCAGGCTGCAAGATCCCTTTTGATGAGGGGCCCGGGCCAGGGGGCCCCCTGGCAGAGGTGAGAGCTTTGCCTGGGCCCACGCCCACTAAGGACGATGCGATCGGGTGGTTCCTGCCGCCGCCGCCCCTGCCCTTCCAGACCAGCCAGGAGCCCGGCCAGGATGGGCCCCCAGACCTGACGGCTTCTCTCTTTACACACAGTGAGGTCCCAGCCTTCGGCGACCCCTACCCTGTTAACCCTTCGTATACCACCTCGTTTGTACTCACCTGCCCGGACGTCTCCGCATGCGGCGGTGCCCAGCGCAACGGCAGCGACCAGTCCTCTGACTCCCTGAACTCGCCCTCCCTCCTTGCTCTGTGAATTCTTTTAGAGGGAGGGGCCGCTTCTCTCTGGAGACAAAAACCTGGGGGGAGGTTGCTGGACCCCCCTCCGCTCTTTTGGCCTGCACCAACCTGAGGATCCCTTTCATCCTCGAGGGCTCGCTGACCCGAGTCAGCCTCTCTCCATCCTTGGCCATCCACCACCGGATTCCTCTGGACGCGAGGCTTCGCTCCCGGCGGCCCACCGGATCCACCTGGACTCGAGGCTTCCCTTCACCCCTCCTCCCCCGCGTCCCGTCTGCCGCCCGGCCCTTCCTGGAAGCCCCTTCGACCCTTGGAGCTTGCCCTAAGGGCCTGCCTCTGGGCCCCTCCACTCTGACTGTCGCCACCGAGAAAGGCGAAGACTTTGTGGGGGCCACACTGAGGGCCCTGCTCCCCGGGGAGGAGGGGACGGGAAAAGGTATGGCTGCCATACTGTGGCCTGCGAGCCATCCGGGGCTGGGGGGCTTCGCTGGGGGGGAGGGGCTGGGAGAAAGGTTCTAAGGCTCGTTTGTGATGGAAGCTCAGGCCCTTCCCCGAGGCGCCCCCTTGAGGTCTACCCCGCCCCCCCCCCAGAAGAGTATTAACTTATTTAGCCACTTTCCAAAGTCGAAGGGGAAAGCTCAGCCCCTTCTTCCTCTCCCGCAGGGATGGGAGCCCGCCTCATCTGTTAAACAGTATTATTCGTCCTGGTAAATCCCCCTCCCCAGGGCCCCTCCCGCCTCGAGCCCTTGCTGTTTTTCTCTGGGCTTTCCTTATTCCATGTGGTTGGTAAAGAAGGGTGACTCGCCTTTCACCCTTGCCCCTAGCTGAGGTCTTTATACTGTGAAACGAGGTCTTGGGGAAGGGTAGGGACCAGGGAAGGCCAGGTCAGTCCCCCAATCTCCCTGGGGGGGGGCGGAGAAATGAGGGGGAAGTTTCCCTTTACCCTGGAGGCCTGGAAGCCTCCTCTGCGGGTCCCCCATCGCTCCATGCTCTTCCAGTATTCTTTCTCCTTTTCATTGGACAAGTGAGACGAGCTCCCAATTTGGGTTGAGGGGGCCATGCCCCCCCCTGCACCTCTTGTGGGCATCACCATGGCCCCTGTTTACTGTCCTCCTCCACTCCCAGGACCCCCCCAGCCTAGGACGCCAACTTCTCCCTTGCCAACTTCCTCCTCTAGGAAGAGTGGATCAGCTCTCTTTGGGGGAGAAGTTTCAGAGCTGAGGCTTCTGGCCTTTGGGGGGGGGAGCCCCAAACTGGTGAACTTCGGAGCCCTTCAAGCCCTTTTAATTCTCTGCTGAACATTGGTGGGAGTTTGGGGAGAGGGGTTGCTGCTGGAGGAAGGTGATCCCAGAGCATCCAGCGCTGTTGGGAACTGGATGTCAGTGCCCAGCCCGAGATCTTATCCCCATTCAGATCTACGTGCCCCCAATGCACTCCCAGACCTCTCCTCCGCCTCCTCCTCCTCCTCCTTTTTTTTTTTTTTTTTTTTTTAATTGGGGAACTGGTATCTTAACTTCTCTGTCACTGGAATGCTGAAAAGGACGGATACCCAGCCTCAGGCTCTCCCTGGCCACGGGCCCTTCTCTTCCCCTTCTCCCCTCTCCTGGCAAACGCCCCCCCCCACCTCCCCTTCTGTTTTATTTGCAGATTTCCTCATTTACAGTTGAGGAAAATTCAGCTCTGAGACTTTAAGTGATTCTAAGTGGCCAGAGTCTCAGAAGTGGAAGGGACTTGAACCCAGTACCTATGATGGGTCCAATAGGACAATGAGACATCTAGGAGAGCCTAAGCTAGCCTCCCCCACCCTCCCAGCTCCCTTCCCCAGGCTAAACCTGCCAGGCCTTAGGAAAGGGCCTAGAATCCAATCAGGCTGCCCCTTCCCTCTGCCTCCCTCTCCCCTTTTACCTCAAGTCCTAAGAATTGCTCAAAAGAAGAGAAATTCCCATTTAAACAAGATATAGGGGTTGGGGCCCCGTCCTTCTTGCTCTAGCCCCTTTTTACTGCATGGACAACATTCCACACCAGACCTGTATCCTCACTAACCACCCCCTACTCCAGATCCCTGGCCTCAACAATTTCACCCTTTCCTGGTTTCCAAAAGGCACTATATCTATTCTGTATAAATATATATATTATATTATATTATATATATGGTGTGTGTATGTGTGTGTGTGTGTACATGTATGTGTGTGTCAGGCTAGAATCCTGGCCCCTCCAGGCCCTCATGTTGTGTGGCTCAAATGGAAGTTTGACAATCAGGGTACTCTGTCTCTCTCTCTCTCTCTCTCTCTCTCTCTCTCTCTCTCTCTCTCTCTCTCTCTCTCTCTCTTTCTCTTCTCTCTCCTCTCTCTGTCTCTTCTCTCTCTCCCCCTTTCCTCTCCCTCCCTCCCTCTCCCTTAAGTTTGTCTCTGCTCCCCTCCCTCCCTCGCTCCCATTCTGTCCCTCTCTTTGTCTCTCAGAAGCTTCATGCTGCCAGTGTCCAGCTCTCCCTCTGTTTCACAATCTGACTCTTCCCTGAATTTTCTGTCTGGCTTTTTCTCTCTTTCTGTGTAAAAGGATTCTTTTTTCCTGTGACCAAATTCAATGACTAATTTGTCCCTCCTTCAGGGCCTCTGTGTGTGTGTGTTGATTGGGAGGAATTCCTGCCAACCACCATTTATTGGTTTTCTCCCTGCCAGCCCCTTCCCCTTCACCCCCATGCCCAATGCTGTATTTGTGATTTTTTTTTTTGTATTTTGTACCTGACCCCAGGAAGGGGCTGGGGCTGGGCTGGTTGGTGTTGGGCTGAGTGCTCCCTCTCCCTCCAATCCCCAGAATCTGCCTCAAGTGTTTCAACCCACCCAATAAAAAGGCTTTACAAAAACACTCCTTGGATGTGGTCCTCTTTGTCCCCGACTTGGGAGTTCTCACTCTGCGGGATTTGAACCTTGAACTTTCCAATGGTTTTCTACCAGGGGGACCTCCCTCGGCTCCTCAGGAACCTTTGTGGCAGGGGTCTAACCTCTGAAATGTGACTCTAAGGCAGGGGAATGGGGGCAATGACAACAGCAGACTCTCTGTGGATGGTATTTTCCTGGAAAGCAAAGCTGATGACCTCCTGGTGGAGACCCATTTTGTCAGGGAGGACTGAGGCCAGACCAGACCTCTGAGAGGACTTCCCATCAGGACCACCTCCAGGCAGGAAGTGAAGGGTCTCTATTTTGGGAATTCTTCCAATGGATGGCAGAGAGAACTCCTTGACTTATCTTTGTGTTCATCCTGGGAGACTCACACTTTCCCAAGGCTAGATCACTAGATACTCAGGTGGTGGTGGGGGGTGGTGTTTCTGCTGGTGAATTCTACTGGCAGCCAGAGGGGCTGAGGGTAGAAGTAGAATCCCCTCCTCCTCTCCAGGAGGTATAATATCCTTCCAGAAATTCTGCAATCTCAGCATCATGGACTAGTGTTTCAAACTCTAGACTTGGAGGCAGAAATCTCTTGCTTTGAATCTTACCTCAGACATTTTTTCTTTAAAAAACAAACAAACAAACACCTTACCTTAGAATCAATATGGTGTTATGGGTTCCATGGCAGATGAGGTGTCAAAATACTAGTCACTGCAGGGTTAAGTGACTTGCCCAGGGTCATCCAGCTAGAAAGTAGCTTGGAAACTAATAGCTCTGAGAAGTTGGAAGTCACTCATTTTCCTCATCTGTAACTGGAGAGAAGGGTACTCACAAGGTTGTTGTGACAAACTGTAAAAGAATGCAAAATAGCATGTAAACTTTAAAGCTGGGAGCCAGGAGCCACTTGTAGAGTCAGGATCTGAACTGGGCTTTTCTGACTGTTCCTAGATGTTCAGGATCTACTTTGGTCTCTCAAACAGAGTCCTTTAAATCGAAATCTCCTGCAGGGGTCTCTTCCCAGAGCATGGGACTGGAAAGGACTGGGTTTGTGTTATTCCATGATTTGGAGGCTAGTGGGGCTCTTTTTTAAAAAATTTTACTTTATTTTATTCCAAAAATAAATTTACAAACAGAGAAAGAAAACTACAGACCAATCTCCCTAATGAACATAGATGCAAAAAATCTTAAATATAATACTAGCAAAGAGACTCCAGCAAGTGATCAAGAGGATCATCCACCATGATCAGGTGGGATGTATACCAGGAATGCAAGGATGGTTCAACATTAGGAAAACCATCCACATAATTGACCATATCAAAAGTCTAACAAACAAAAATCACATGATTATCTCAATAGATGTTGAAAAAGCCTTTGACAAAATACAGCATCCATTCCTATTGAAAACACTGAAAAGTATAGGAATAGGAAGGACCCTTCCTAAAAATAACAAACTATATACCTAAAACCATCAACAAACATCATATGCAATGGGGATAAATTAGAAGCCTTCCAATAAGATCAGGAGTAAAACAAGGATGCCCATTATCACCTCTACTATTCAACATAGTACTAGAAACACTAGCAGTAGCAATTAGAGAAGAAAAAGAAATCGAAGGTATCAAAATAGGCAATGAGGAGACTAAGCTATCACTCTTTGCAGATGATATGATGGTCTACTTAAAAAATCCTAGAGAATCAACTAAGAAGCTTGTAGAAATAATCAACAACTTTAGCAAAGTTGCAGGATACAGAATAAATGCACATAAATCATCAGCATTTCTATATATTTCCAACACACTAGAGCAGCAAGAAGCAAGAAAGAGAAACACCATTTAAAATCACCCCAGACAATATAAAATACTTAGGAATCTATCTACCAAAACAAACAGCAATTATACAAAAAAAAAAAATGCAAAACACTTTCCAAACAAATAAAACTAGATCTAAACAATTGGAAAAACATTGATTGCTCATGGGTAGGACGAGCAAACATAATAAAAATGACCATTCTACCCAAATTAATTTACCTATTTAGTGCCATACCTATCAAACTACCAAAAAACTTCTTTACTGAATTAGGAAAAACTATAACAAAGTTCATTTGGAAGAACAAAAGATCAAGAATATCAAGGGAAATAATGAAAAAAAAATGTGAAGGAAGGGGGCCTAGCAGTACCAGGTATTAAACTATACTATAAAGCAACAGTGATAAAAACAATATGGTACTGGCTAAGAGACAGAAGGGAGGATTAGTGGAATAGACTTGGGGTTAATGATGTCAGCAAGACAGTGTATGATAAACCCAAAGAGCCCAACTTTTGGGACATGAATCCACTATTTGACAAAAACTGCTGGGAAATTTGGAAAACAATATGGGAGAGATTAGGTTTAGATCAACATCTCACACCCTACGCCAAGATAAATTCAGAATAGGTGAATGACTTGAATATAAAGAGGGAAACTATAAATAAGTTAAGTGAACACAGAATAGTATACCTGTCAGATCTCTGGGAAAGGAAAGATTTTAAAACCAAGCAAGAGTTAGAGAAAATTACAAAATGTAAATTAAATGGTTTTGATTATATTAAACTAAAAAGCTTTTGTACAAACAAAAACAATGCAGCCAAAATCATAAGGGAAACAACAAATTGGGAAAAAAAATCTTTATAACGAAAAACTCGGACAGGGGTCTAATTACTCAAATATACAAGGAGTTAAATCAATTGTATAAAAAATCAAGCCATTCCCCAATTGATAAATGGGCAAGAGACATGAATAGGCAATTTTCAGGTAAAGAAATCAAAAGTATCAATAAGCACATGAGAAAGTGTCCTAAATCTCTAATAATTAGAGAAATGCAAATCAAAACAACTCTGAGGTATCACCTCACACCTAGCAGATTGGCTAAAATGAAAGAAGAGGAGAGTAATGAATGTTGGAGGGGATGTGGCAAAATTGGGACATTAATGCATTGCTGGTGGAGTTGTGAAATGATCCAACCATTCTGGCTGACAGTTTGGAACTATGTTCAAAGGGCTATAAAAGAATGCCTGCCCTTTAATCCAGCCATAGCATTGTTGGGTTTGTACCCCAAAGAGATCATAGATAAACAGACTTGTACGAAAATATTTATAGCTGTGCTTTTTGTGGTGGTGGCAAAAAACTGGAAAATGAGGGTATGTCCTTCAATTGGGGAATAGCTGAACAAACTGTGGTATATGCTGGTGATGGAATACTGTTGTGCTCAAAGGAATAACAAACTGGAGGAATTCCATGTGAACTGGAAAGACCTCCAGACACTGATGCAGAGTGAAAGGAGCAGAGCCAGAAGAACATTGTACACAGAGACTGATATACTGTGGTAAAATCGAATGTAATGGGCTTCTGTACCAGCAGCAATGCAATGACCCAGGACAGCTCTGAGGGATTTATGGTAAAGATGCTACCCACATTCAGAGGAAGAACTACAGGAGAGGAAACAGAAGAAAAACAACTGCTTGAACGCATGGGCTGAGGCGGACATGATTGGGGATGTAGACTCGAATGGACCACCCTAATGCAAATATTAACATGTAAAACCCTGTGGAATTGCTAGTTGGCTAAGGGGAGGGAGGGGAAAGAATTTTGGGGGAGAGGGAAAGAACACGAATCATACCATGAAAAAATATTCTAAAATAATAAAATAAAATAATAATAATAATAAATTTACACATAAGTTTTCCAAAGTTTTCTGATTCATGTTGTTTCTCCTCTTTTCTCCCCCCTCCTAGAGCTGACAAGCAATTCCACTGGGTTACACATGTTATCCCTCAGAACCTATTTCCATATTATTCATTTTTATAAGAGAGTCATCCTCTAAAATCAACCCCCCCCCCCCAAACATACAGCCAGGTAAACAAGTGATAAATCCCGTGTTTTCTTCTGCATTTCTATCCTCACCGTTCTTTCTCCGGAGGTGAGTAGCGTTCTTTGTTCTAAGTCCCGCAGAATTGTCCTGGATCATTGTATTGCCAATAACGGCTAAGCCTATCCCAGTGGATCATCCCACCGTGTTTCAGTCTCTGTGTACCAGGTTCTCCTGGTTCGGCTTCTTTCACTCTGCATCAGTCCATGGAGGTCTTCCCAGCTCTCTCTGACGTCATCCTGCTCATCATTCCTTACAGCACAATAGTATTCCATCGCCATCATAGACCGCCATTTGTTCAGCCGTTCCCCAACCGAGGGCCGGGGTACCCCCTCTTTTCCAATGTTGGGCCCCCACAAAAAGGGCAGCTCTGAATATTTTTATACAAACAGAGCCAGCCCCATCTTTTGATCTCTCCAACCCAGCAGGGGTATGGCTGGATCAAAGGGCGGGCCATCTTTTCAATTAAATGTCAATGAAAATCTTTAAATTAAATTTAAGTACGCCTTTAGGCATAATTCCAAATTGCCCTCCAGAACGGTGGGATCCATTCACAATTACTGGGGCTCTCATGGAAGACCAGGACGTTTTGACTGCATCATTTGACAAATAGAGAAACTGAGGCTCGGGGAAGGGCAGTTAGGCGTAGACTCCAGGAAGAATTTGTCTCTTGAAAAGAAACGGAGGATAAAGGAGAAGGAAAGTTGGCAGGATGGGGAAATGGTGGCGGCCCACAGGAATGGCAGTGAGGGAAAAGAGAGTCCGCCCGAAAGGTGGAATTGAACCACTCTGTCGCTAGACAGCTACAGGTTTGAAGCCTGCACCCCAGACCACTGAGGGTCATCCGGGCAGAAGAAAAGCTCCAATTCCATGCTATATAAAGCTCCAATAGCTTCATTCCTTTCGAATAGGGCGCGCAGATTTTTTTCTCTAAGCCGAACTGGTTTACCCCCAAAACTTAAAGAAATATGAGAACCTTCCAAAATCTTGTTTATCCCTTAATCTTTTCCTCTACTCATTGGTATGTTAAGAAAGGCAGTCATTGCCGGAAAGATGCCCTTCATTTGCATTGCGCTGAGGATTCTGGGAGAGATTCCCGACGGAGACGCTCCAAGCATGGGCTCTTGCGGTCTAACGGTAGCCTGCGGCTGCGGCGCGGAGAGCAGGGGCGGAGAAAGCAGAGGAGAACCGCTCCTCCCTCCCCACCCCACCCCCATTCCCGCGGCCGCGAACCCTGAGATTTTCTTCCTCCTCCCTCTGGCCAGCGCCGGGAAAGCCCCCGAGGAGACTCTGCAATGTTAGAACCAGAAAGGCCCGCAGAGCCCAGTTGGTATATCCCGCCTCGTTTTACGGACGGGAAACTGAGGCCCAGAGAGAGAAAGCGACTTGCCCAAGGTCACACAGAGGGTCAAGGACAGGAACACGCATTTTAACTGGGGGGTGAAGAGGAGGTAGCGATAGATCCAGATGATTAAAAAGCATACCCCGCCACCACCAGCACCACCCCCGAAAATCGGTGCCAGCCCTGCCCAGCGTTCCCATGAAATATCCAGCTCCGTGCCCGTGTAGACACGGCCGTCCATCGTCTTCTCCGCCCTGGAGGAAAACGCCTGGCTTTGGGCGACATCTTGCGGCGGTGGGTGGAATTGTCGCCAGTGCCAGCCTCTGGTCCCGTGGACTTCCCCTGCCCATGCCAAGCCCCCCAGTTCCTCCAGGCCCCCTCCGATCCTGTCCCTCTCCAGCTCAAGCACATTCTTTGGTTCCCCACACCGCCTTGCTAGCTCTGCTCCGCCACAGCTACGGCCTTGGGCCATTCCTCTCCTTTTGTTGAGTCTGTCTCATCTGTTGGAAGGGGGGGGGGACTTCTTCACCCTTTGGGTGGCGCTGACCCCTTTGGCTGGGCAGTCTGGGGGACCTGTGGAGAGCCTTTCTCAGAAGGATGCTTTAACTGCATGAAACAGGGAGAGGATCGCAAAGGAAGCCAATTCTACGGAAATAAAGATGTCACTTCCCCCCCCTGGAGATCCTGGATCCCTAAAATCTAGCCAGAGAGCTCCAGGGGGGACCTTAGAATGAGAGGGGGGAGAAGCATTAGCTAGTGGGCACAAACAGCACTGCCTGTGCTGCTGTTCAGTCCTGACTGTCTCTTTGCCACTCCCTTTGGGATTCTCTTGGCAAAGATACTCTGAGCAGTTGTACATTTCCTTCTCCAGATGAAGAAACTGAGGCAAACAGGGTGAAGTGACTTGCCCAGGATCACACAGCCAGATCTGAACTCGGGAAGATGAGTTTTCCTCTCTTCCAAGCCCACCTAGCTCTAGACACTGTTATTATCCCCATTTTACAGTGGGGGAAAATGAGGCAAACAGAAACTAAATAACTTATCCAGGGTCACACAGTTGATAAGCAGTTGAGGGCAGATTTCAGGCTGACTCTTTCTGACAGGGGGCTCCCCTGAGGGAACCCCTCAGCTGCCTGAACCACTCATAATTAACTATGGGCTCTCTCCTAGGGAGCATTTGTCCTCCAACCAAGACCTTTAGCTGAATAGTCATGGCTGGGAACAGAGAGCTTCAAGAAGACTGGGGAGCTGGCCTTGGATGGGAGGCCTTCACTGCCTGATCCCTTCCTGCCTTTCTTTCCATCTCCTGCCTTTGTCCCGGCTGTCCCCAAGCCCAGAATGCTCTCTCTTGCCTCTCCATTATTCGAGGACTTGGGTCAAGTATCACCACGTTTTCCTGCCCGAGGTCTTTGCTGATTTCCTCAGTTGCTGGTCACCAGGAAGACCTTGTATTTGTCTTATCCCCGCCCCCACACATAGAAATATTGCCTCTCATTCAATTGGAAGCTCCCTGAGAACGGGCACCATCCCCACTTTGTCTGTGTATCCCCAGCACCTGGCACAGAGCCTGGCATATAAGCTAAATGCTCATGGACTGACTAGTTTGAACCCTGATGTGGAAGGGCTTGGGCAGCACCATGGATAGAGCACCAGGTAGAGTTGGGGGAAATCTGGGTTCCACTCTGGCCTCAGACTCTTCCTAGCTGGGTGACCCTGGGCAAGTCACTCAACCTCCATTGCCGAGCCCTGACCACTCTTCTGCCTTGGAGCCAATATTTAGTATCTATTCTAAGCCAGAAGGTGAGGCTTTAAACATAAATAAAGACCAAAGGAGTTAAACCCAGGTCACAGGAACACAGAGCCGGAGCTGGACACAAGGAAGCAGGATCAGAGAAGTTTGGTGACTTACCCAAGGTCATAAGGTAATACTAGAGGCAGAATTTGAAGGCAGATCCTCTTATACCACTCTGTCACATTTCCTCCGCATTCCAAGTGTTCTCCCCGCTATCACCCTCCTTCTCTGTGATGGCGGCACTCCAGGTCATTGGCCGAGCAGGCCGGGCGGAGGGAGTTTTGATCAGTAATATTTGTTCACTGCCCAAATGACGAGCCGGGTCCACTTGTTTTCCACAAGTTTTTATTAAAGTGTAAATCCAAGCTCAGTTCTTTCCTCAACCCCATGAGATGCCCCAGGGCTGGGGACAGGGTGGCAGACAGGGAGATGGCGCCCCCCTACACACACCTCCACCCCCCAGCGGGGGAAGCAGTGATAGGGAGTGGCAGCGTGTGAGCTCCTGGCATCAGGGGGCGGCTGCCCTGCCTAAAGAACTACACGTCCCTGGCCTTTCTGGGCACCCAGGGACCATCTGCAAACTCCCACATGGGTGCACATCATCCTGAAGGCCATGGCGGGGTGGAGGGAGGGGAAGTGGTAGAGCAGGGATGAAAGGAGGAGTTTGGGTGCTTGGCGGGAGCATGAAGAGTCCCTAGCTAGGTTGGCCAGGGCTGGTATGTGTGTGTATGTATGATCCAGGACTTGGGGAGCTGGCAGGGAGGGGGGCAGGCGGGGTAGTTGAGAGAGGGCACCGGGGTGCTGTGGGCAGGCGGGTCCCGGGCCGGCCGGAAGAGGGGCTCATTCGGCTTTGGCTTTGGAACTTGCGGAGGCCCCAGTCCCTGGGATCTTTGAACAGATCCTGCAGAAACAGAGGAAAGAAAAATGAGATCTAATGTTTCCTCTCTGTAAATTCTAATTATGTTTTTTACAGATTATAATATTTGTGAAATAGGTATGTATACGTATCCATTGCTAACTTTAGATATGGCAGCAGCATCAGGCATCAGAGCTGGGAGAGACCTTAGAACAGGGAATGTCAGAGCTGGGAGAGTCCTTGGAACAGGGAATGTGAGCTGGGAGAGACCTTAGAACAGGGAATGTCAGAGCTGGGAGAGTCCTTAGAACAGGGAATGTGAGCTGGGAGAGTCCTTAGAACAGGGAATGTCAGAGCTGGGAGAGTCCTTAGAACAGAGAATGTGAGCTGGGAGAGTCCTTAGAACAGAGAATGTGAGCTGGGAGAGACCTTAGAACAGGGAATGTGAGCTGGAAGAGTCCTTAGAACAGGGAATGTGAGCTGGGAGAGTCCTTAGAACAGAGAATGTGAGCTGGGAGAGACCTTAGAACAGAGAATGTGAGCTGGGAGAGACCTTAGAACAGGGAATGTGAGCTGGGAGAGACCTTAGAACAG
>NC_058132.1:23666863-23676192 GCF_016433145.1 Gracilinanus agilis
CCCAGCTACGGCGCCTCTGCTTGGCGGGGATGAGTGTTGTTCGGGGAGGGGGTGGGCCTGCTCCATCTGCCTAGAAGCTCTGGGGCAAGGGGTGGGGGTGGTGGGACCCCTCCTCACCTGGTGTTGCCGGTACAGCAAAGGGAAGGTAAATGCACTTATCACACCTGCAAAGACCAAGAGTTGGAGGTTCACAAGGGGGGAGGGGGGCCCTTGGTCGCCCCCCACCCTCTGGCCCTCCCCCCAGCTCACCCAAGATGAGAAGAGTCAAGCCGTTGAAAACAGCTCCCACAAAGGTCAGGATGTAGAAGAGCAGAGCCAGCTATGGGAGACAGCCAAGGTTAGGAGGATCCTGGCCGGGGGTGGCCGGGTGGCCGTGCTGCATCCCCGCCACTAGCCAGGCTGGGCGCCCTCTGCTTCCCAGGAGGGCCGCCCTTCCATGTGCCCTGTGGACCGTGTCCTTCCCAAGGCTGTGAACTTCACCCAGGAGCGCCTCTAAGGACTGGCCCTAACTTCCGCACATGCAGAGGCAAACTGGGGGGTCCAGAATGGCTCCCTGAGGCAGCTGGGTAGGCCATGGCTAGAGTGTCAGGCCAGGAGCCCGGAAGCCCAGGGTTTAAATCCAGCCTCAAATACTTCCCAGCTGTGTGACCCTGGGTGAGTCACTTAACCCTGACTGCCTCGCCTAAGGCAGAAGACGAGGGTTTAGGAATAAGAAGGTGCTCCCCCCCCCAGCCCGAGGCTTTTCTTTCCTCTAGCATTTGTGTCCCCTCTTTCCCAGAAACTGTAGAGTCCCCAGGAGGAGGTGCTCCCCCTCCGGCCCAGCAGGGGGAAGTCGGGGTTCCCCTCTAGAAAAGGATGCTGCTGGTCATGGTGGGTGTCCAAAGCCCCGTTACCTTGAGGGAATCCACCAGGTCCTCCACCAGGAACAGGTGTCTCATTAGCGTCACCCCGGAAACCACCTGAGCTGTGATCTGCTCGGTGTAGCGCGCCGTCTGCTCCCGGCTCAGGCTCAGGTCCACGTCCAGGTAAGCCCTGAATGGGGCAGTGGGGGTGGGGAGGGGATACCCAAGACGTTGAGGCTGGAAAAAGTTCAGAAATGTGCCAGCCCCGCAGCGTCCTCTGGTGGCCCAAGGTGGAACCCGCACAACAGGGCGCGCCCAGAGAGCTCTGGGAGGTCCCGAGCGGTACCCAAAGACCCAGATGCCTGGGATGCTAAAACATCATCAACGCAGCACCATCTGCTGGCCCAGAGCAGAACTGCAGGGCAGGAGAGGTCCTGGTCTCCTGCGCCATCTGGTGGTGACGAGCAGGATCGCACCAAGTGGCCACCAGAGGAACTGAACTCTAGAGATCCTTCCCCACCCACCCCAGCCCCTTCTTTCCATTGACCTAAAGAGGGAACAGCGGAGGATGAGCGGGAAAGGAAGGCAAGGGACAGATAGCACAGAAGAGTCAAGTGGGAGACTATCAAGTCGGGGCTCATTTTAGAGATGGAGAACCTCAGAATGAGAAAGGACTTGCCCAAGGTCCCACAAAGTTCAGAAATTCTGGACTTGTTGCCTGAAGTCAGATCCCCTGATCCCCGATCTCTGGCTGGACCCATTACTCTGACTGTTACTCTTTCTTGGGTCAGGGCTTGAGCCCGGGACAGAGACAAGGCTAGGAAACTCGTCTGAGATGGGGAAGGGGTGGAAAGGAAGGAAGAATCAAGGAAGAGACTAAGGCAAGGCTCACACACTTTAGGGGATCAGGGGGCGAGCCCTGTCTGGGGTTAGGGATTAGGGGTCTGAGCAGGGGAGGAGCCCCATTAGTAGTGCCTGGTTGAAGGTTAGGGAGGGGGCAGGTTGGAATTAGGGGCAAGGTCAGGTCTGGGGGGGAGCTTACTGGAAGGGGTTGGCCCCATCACCCCGGTGCACAGCCTGCAGTGCCTTGTGGTAAACCCTGAGAGAGATGGTGACTGCCAGGACAGCCAGGGCTACATGGGAGGCCACGGAGACAATGCTGAAGTGTAGGAGGCAGAGCAAGGAGATCATGATGCCTGTGAAGACCACACCTGACGTCCTTGTGTCTCGCCAATACAGTAGTTCTGCCACTGTGGAGACAGCAGAGGAGAAGCCACTCAGAAGGTGCTGCCAGGTCCTGGCCCTCTCCGCCATACCAAAAACAGATCCGATAGTATCAGAGAACAGCTGATATTATCTAACCCAACCCCTGTTATTTCCTGGTGGGTAAACTGAGGCCAGGGAAGGGAATTGACCCATTTCAGGATCAATCTTTTTTTTAAAACCCTCACCTTCCATCTTAGAATCAATATCGTGTATTGGCTCCAAGGCAGAAGAGCAGTAGGGCTGGGCAATGGGGGTTAAGTGACTCGCCCAGGGTCACATGGCTAGGAAGTGACTGAGGCCACATTTGAACCCAGGGTCTCTGGGCCTGGCTCTCCATCCACTGAGTAATCTAGCTGTTCCCAAGGATCACTCTCATAACCACTGACTAGAATGACCAAAAAGAACTTATACGATGTCATGAATAGAAGGAGGGGAGTTAAGGTTTCTCAAGGTCTCTGTGAAATGTAATCGCATTCGATTCTTAGGAAGAAGAGGCGAGCATAGATTACAGAATATCAGAACTGAAAGGAACCTTCCCTGGACATCATACGGCCCGCTCTCAACTCTCATTTTATAGGTGGGGAAACTGAGGATAAGAGATGGGGAGGGACTTTCCCAAGCTCACACAGTGGCTCAACGGGACACCAGTTCAGTTCTCCAGACTCCCAGGCCAGGGCTCCTGACCTTCAACATACCTTCTCCCTCTCCCTTTACCAGTCAATCGCAAGCCCAGCCCCTCAGCTTTACTGTCCAAAGGAAGATCAAATTCTGACTAGAGCACTCTTTCTCCCTCCTCCTGACTCTGTCCAGGTCACAGACACAGTGTCCCCCGGCCCTGGCTCATCCCCGGCCCCACCTGGGCCTCCCAGGCTTAGATTACTTCCTCCCCCCCTCCCTCGGGGAGGATCGTGAAGTCCCCATCTCCCTTTCAGGACCCCCTCCCCGAGTCTCTCCTTATTTCCCCATAAGAGGAGCTCTCCCACAAACAAGGGCAGAAATCCTTCAGGATTGTCAGCCTTGTTTTCCTTCCCAGTCCCAGAACTCCCACGACAGAACCGTAGAAGAGAGAACAGTCGGTTCCAGAAGGAACCTTAAAGCCTAGAACAGAAAGTAGGGGAGCTGAAAAGCACCTTAGAATAGGAGGTATTGAAAGAGATCTCAGAACAGAGAATTTCGGAGTTGGAAGGGGCCTTAGAATGGAGAACGTTGTAAGGGGGAGGAACCGGAGAACAGGCCTTCAGAGCTGAAAGGGGTCATACAACCCCAATGGCAGAGCTGAAAACACCCTTCCACACCATACATGACCAATTGCCCATATTTTGCAGATGAGGAAACTGGGACTTGGGAAGGGGAAACTGACCGGAATGGGGCAAAAGGGGGGAGGGGACCCAAGTTTGTCAAATCCCATGGCGGGTGTGAGGGGAGGACAGTGGGGGCGGGGCAGGGCGGGGTGGGGAGAGAGAGAAAGAGAGAGGCTGGGTCGCCAGAGTGGGGACTAAGTTTAGGCTGGACTCAGGGGAGCCATAGAGGGGAGCTGGTGTCTGATTCCCTCAGCTGTCAGGAATCAGGCCTCCCTCCCCCGTGAGTGACAGCCCCACCTGTTGCACTGGCAGGGAAGGGTGCCTCTAGGCAGGGGAGAAGGGGCGCGGAGACCCCCGATCCAAAGGGCCCTGGTGAGGGGATGGGATGAACCCCCCCATTCCCATCCTCTTCTCAAGATAAGGATCTCCCCCGGGGCTTAGTGGACCCTCCCTCTACCTTATAGTCCGTGAGCCATAAGGACTGCAAGGAACCACTGAGCCTGACCTCTCCCCTCCTTTGGGGAAGAGTTTCCCTATAGGGAAACTGAGGCACAAAGAGGGGCAAGGGCTCATCCAAGCTCACACAGCAGACCATGCTCCCCCCCAGACCCCCGCCCATCCCCACCTTTGCTGCCTCCCATCTCGGCGCCGGGGGTCGGGGCCGGAGCAGCGGCGGTCCTCGGGGTACGGAGCTCCAAGAAGCAAGGGGGGGAGGGGTCGGAGGAGAAAGGGAGGGAACTTGGGTGGGAGCAAGGCAAGGGGCGGGGCTTCCAGAAATCGACCAATAGCTGTGCCCGGGGGCCCCCTAGCGGAGACGGGGAAAAGGTTTACGGGGAGACTGCCAGGGGCAGGAACTTGCCAAAAGAGCTCCGGGAAGAGAGAGGCAAGAGGAGCCCATAGAAGGTAAGGGGGAGAAGCTACCCACAGGGGGAGGCCCTTCTTTAAATTAGCCAATGGTGGCGATCCAAGGAGTCGGAGGGAGCCAATGAGACGGGAAGAAGGACGAAATCAAAGAAGGCGGGACTATTTAGGAAATAAAAAGAGACCAGCGAGTGGGAGGGGCACGTGGAGGGCACCTGGGGGCGTGGCTTAGCTATATTTAATCAATGGAGTTGGGAAGAGAGAAAGGAAAGTTTTAGAGGAGAAGTCTGAAGCAGCGCCCCAAGATGAGGTGAGAGAGAAGAAAAAGCGAAGACGCCAAAGAGAAAGAGCAGGATGGAACAGTCTAACGATATCCATCTCCTGTAAGAGGAAATGGAACCCAATGATGGGACGAGAGGCACTAAATGGGCGTGGTCTACTTATATAACCAGCCAGGGGCGCTTCAGATCAGCCAATCAGGCAATAAAAAGGACAGAGGGAGGCGGGATTTGGTTATACTTAAATAATAATGCTCTGGAGCCCCCTGGCGGGAAAGGAAGAAAAGGGTAGTATCTTTGGGGGGGGGAAAGGAGAGAAGACATGGTCTATTTATAACTAGCCAATGGTGGTACCCTAGAAAACAAGAACAACAACGAAGATGACGACCAAAAAAATGAGATCAGGAGAATGCAGAGCAGGGGGGCAGGATCTACCACTGGCCAATGGCAACATAGAAGGGCTACTTAATGGAGTAAAAATAAAGGCCAAAGAGTGGGATGGGAAGGACAGAGGGCTAGGGATTTGAAATCATTTCATGCTTTCCCTCTAGCGCCCCTTACCGGAGAAAATACGACAGTAGGAGATTAGGGGGGAGGGGGAGGGTGTTGGCTAGAACTAGCCAATGGATCAATGACAGTTGTTATGGCCTAGAAGAAGATGGGAATTATTTATAATTAGCCAAAAGAGGGGGTACCTAAAGGAGACAATAGAGAAGAGGGAATAAGTGGGGACTGGTTAGGGGAAAGAGGGAAGTAGAAAATTATAAGCAACCTCAGTGTTATTCTCTCTCTCTCTCTCTCTCTCTCTCTCTCTCTCTCTCTCTCTCTCTCTCTCTCACACACACACACACACACACACACACACACTCACACAGCCCCTGCCCAATGCTCAGAGTCTAATTTGTTGTCACATCTTGCTATTTCTACATTCCCAACATAGAGCTCTCTCTATCACCTCGACACTCACCTAGCTGCCAACCAGGTACAGGTGCCCTCATTGCCTCATACTAGACTACTTCGACAGCCTGTTGGTTGATCTCCTCCCCACTCCAGCCCACCCTCTACTCAGTTGTCAAAGGGATTTTCCTAAAGCACAGGTCTGACCATATCTTCCCTCTCTACCAGTGGCTCCCTCTTGACTCTGTGATCAATATAAATTCCTTTGTGTAACATTTAACGCCCTTCACAACCTCCCTACCCCTTTCTATTTTTACATTCTTCTTAGAACTTTCTCCTCTCCATATACTAGGTCAATGTCACCTACTTGCACCATTTCCAGACTCCATGCCTTTGTAATAGCTGTCTCTCCTGCCTGAAAGATTCTGTCCCATCACCTTCACCTCCTCTCTGACTTCCTTCAAGACTCAACTGAAATCCCATATTCTACAAGAGTCCTTTCCTGGTCTCTCCTCAACCTCTATTACTGTCTCTCTGAAATTATTTCCAGCTACACAATATCTATCTTGAATATAGATCATTATCAAATAGTTTCTTCCTCATTAGAATGGTCACTTTTTGGAGGGGCCTTTCTGTGTATCCCAAGTCTTAACCTAGTGCTAGGGACATAGTAAGGGCTGGATTAATATAGTTACCTGAATAGAAAGTGGAGAAGAGGGAAGAGGGGAGAGGGAGAGGGATGGGAAAGAAGGGCAAATCGTAAGAGGGTAGGAGTGGAAAAGGGGGAAAGAAGAGAGGAGATATGGAAAAGTTGGGTGACATGGATACAAAATGGGTAGGGCTGATGATCTACAGAGGAGCCAGTGGAAGGTCTTCCCTGGTATTTCTACCGACCTTCTATCCTTGACCAAGACTGGATTTCCCGCATCTCACATACTACCTTTCCAGCCTCCTGGTCCTCACAGGAGTCTTTCCTGAGCAATTCCACACTACCATTCCACACTATTCCCTGCCTTTCTAAATACTGAGGTTTAGAATACCCATTTAGCCAGGTCAAGGCTTAACCTCGAGTTCCTATTCCGAGTCTGTCCTTCGCCTATTGGTTTCTTCCAGGTAGACTAGGTGCCTAATCCCTCCTCCGCAGAACAATCCAGGTCTGAAAGGCAAATACTTACCTAGGATGTGAATTTCTAGAGTGATCCCTGATTGGTCCGAGCTGTCCAGATGCGGCCCGGTGATTGGCTCCCTCTCAACTGCTCCCCACACCTCCCCCTCCTCTTCTGGCTCTTCCTCCTCCCGCCAAGAGTTTGAGTCCCGGGACCCCAGCGAAAGAGGCGGGGAAGGGGTATGGTCCTGGAGGTCTGGAGTTCCAGGACCAGGGCGGAGATGTGGCCAACAGACCTCAGGCAGGGAGGGTTCAACTGCGGGGTGCGGCACTTCCAAGTCTTCGAAGCAAAGAAGAGGAAGACAAGGCTATGAGCTTCTCAAGGGTGTATCTCCCGCTCCCACCAATATAACCCAGTGCTCAGGCACTACCATTCCACTCCCTTCCAAGATCCAATCACTCTCTTCTCCCCTTCCTTGCCCTAGACCCACATTCAGCTCACGTTTGAACCTCCTTCTGCCCTTCCTGCTTACCTTCCCCAGCCAGTCTGGGCTCAGGGCCGCCCTCTTCCTCCTCGTTCTCGTCTTCGTCCTCCTCTGAGGGGCTGCTGGCTGATTCCCCCGAGGCTGCCTGCCCCGACTCCCAGGCCAGCTGGTCCAGGCGAAGCCGAAGTTCCGCCTGAGGAGGGCCTTCCTGGGCAACCCGCCGTTCGGGTTCTGGCGACTGGCTCAGGCTGGGGATGCTCTCCAAGCTGTCTCCTAGGCCCGATGGGCCCTGTTCACGAGACTCAGAGCGGCCAGAGGGGCGAGGTCGTCGAGGAACTGAGTCACGACGGCTTCCTCCGGCCTCAAAGGCGATATAGGAGAAGGTCAGCTCTCTGGGGGTCCCCCAGTCCTGCGACGTCGTCTCCTCCTCCTCCTCCTCTGAGAACTCCCGGGCAGTGTGCAACTCCCGGAAATCTGAATCTTCGTTGCCACCTGGAAGGGCACTGCCTTTGAATTTCTGGCTCCTTAGCATTACCCACCATCTCTAAAACTCCAGATTCTTTCTGAAAAACCCAGGATCCTCCTTTGCTCACAGGATCTTAGATAAGGAATGGAATGTATAAATCAGCTAATCTACTTGCTTCACTTTTACAGGTGAGGCAGCTGAGGTTCTGTTTCCTTCCCCAAGGTCAAAACAGAAAGTAGTAGTAGAGTTAGGATTTCCCCTCAACAGCTCCTCATCTGTCTTCTCCCCCAAAGCAGTAAATGGCTAAGTCTTGATTTCCCTCCACTCCAGGAGTACCCAAGTTCTCCTCATTTCCCCCTTAAAAAGTATGAACTTAGGGGGCAGTTAGATGGCTCAGTGGATAGAGCTGGGCCTAGAGACAGGAGGTCCTGGGTTCCAAGTTGACCTCAGATACGTCCTAGCTGTGTGATCCTGGGCAAGTCACT
Source organism: Gracilinanus agilis (assembly GCF_016433145.1). NCBI lineage: Eukaryota > Metazoa > Chordata > Mammalia > Didelphimorphia > Didelphidae > Gracilinanus > Gracilinanus agilis. The sequence continues at coordinate 23,674,850 of NC_058132.1, forward strand.
TACACCCCCCCCCCCCATTGCCTAGCCCTTACCACTCTTCTGCCTTGGAACCAATAAACAGTATTGATTCTAAAATAGAAGGTAAGGGTTTTTTTTTTAATCCTTTTCTTTTTAAAAAAAGAAAGTATGACTTACAGTGAGTCACCAACTCTTTTCACCCCTTTCCCCAGTTTAGCATCCCAGAAATACCCCTTCCAAAAAGAAAATAGAGGTAGACTCTACTCACCGTCTGTGGAGTCAGGAGTGGAGGAGGCAGTGGATGGTGCTTCTTCTAAGAAAGAAATGGAATCTTAGGCAACTCAACTCAGACATCTTAGATACTTAGAGTCACAAAATACAGTCTTAGACGCCTGGAATCTTGGAATTTTGGACTCTTAGAACTGTAGAAACCTTGAATCTTAAGATTTAAACTTTGAGAACCTTAAGAGTCATAATGTCTTGGCCTTTAAGAATTTTAGTGCCAGAAATGCTCTAGAAAGCACAATGTGAAAAAAAGCAAAGGACTCTAGATACTACTATCTGATCCTCTCTAGTCTTATAGACAGGAAACAGAGGCCTAGATAGGAAGAAGTTTGCCCAAGATTGTGCTCCTTAAAAATAAAGACAGATCTAGGACTAGAATCCAAATCTTGTGATGCCTCCATAGCAGCAAGAGGGGAGGTGGAGGTGTGGGAAGCATCTGACACTACCTTCTCTATACTATAAAAATTAATTCCAAATCTATTCAGGAATGATTGGGGTGGGGGAGTGTGTGTCTGTATGTCTGTGTGTCAAGCTGGAGATGGATGGACAAGACTGCCCCTTAGAGGTTGTGGCCCAGGATTAGTCCCAGGGAGTCCTGGGAAAGGGAGAAGGGGGAGGGATGGGGCGGGGAATGGCAGTCTTCCCCTCCCCCATTCATCCTAGGCCTTTCCCTGGGATCAGCACCACCACTCGGGGACAGCTCCGGCTCTTGCCTCATCTCTCCGGGTCCCTTTCCGTTCTGGCTAGGCCTGGCTCTCCATAACCCGTTTTGTTTAAAACTGGAAGGTGCTTAGAGTCCAACCCTTTCATTTGACAAAGGGGGGAAACTGAGGCCCACGGAGAGCTTCACTAATTGGCGCGGTGATTCTTTCTTTGTCCTTAACCCATCAACCCTGGGAATCCTCCCCCTTTTCGAGCTGGCACCCCAACCCCAGGGACTGGGGGGACTCACTGCAGTGGGCGAAGACAGGCAGCACCTGGCCCATGGCCCCGCCCGGGCCCGCTCCGGCCGCGCCGCCCAGGGCCCGGGGCCCCTCGTGCTCATCGCCCCGGCACCGCCCCAGCCGCCGCCATCCGCAGACCGTCGCCGCCTCCCTCCC
>NC_058132.1:23679020-23732239 GCF_016433145.1 Gracilinanus agilis
GATGAGGGGGCGGGGCCCACCGAGGCCCCGCCCCTGCCGTGCCCCCTCCCCCTGCCCCCAAAGGAGGAAGCTGCAGCCCTCGGCGGGGCGGCTCCGGCCCCAGATCTGCCCAGAGCTCCGGGCCCCCCCCTCCCCTGCCCCTTCCCCGGAGTCTCCGGGTGAGTCCCGGAGCCCGGGAGCCCAGCGCGGCCCAGCCCGCCCCCCGAGCGCCCCGCCATGAGGTGAGAGACACTAGGGCGGGGGCTGCGAACCGGGAGCCCGAGAGGGCCTTGGGGACCCAGCCGGGATCCGGGGAGGCCGGCTACGGGGACGGCAGGGGAGGGTGGCGGGGAGCGCTCTGGGTAGGGGAGGCGAGGCGAGGGGCGGACTCCCTTTCCCTGGCGCTGCGGGAGAGATTCCTGTGGGATCCCTGCCCCAGTCCTCCGCAACTTTTGCTAGGAGTCCCTCAGAACGCTGGGCGGGGGAGGGGAGAGGGGTGTGGTGACCAGGGACCCCTCGGGGAGAGATAGGCTGATGATGGCCGGTCCGCTGCTCCTTCTCCTTCGGGAACTCCTCGGAGCTTCCGATTGTTTCTCCCCCTCTCCCGTGCTCTGGAGCTCCGAGATCCGTTAACCTCATAGTGGGATGGGGGGGGGGGTCGAGTTCCGTCTTGGGACCCTTCAGAAAGCAGCTGACAGACACCTTGTGCCCCCACCCTACCTGGGCATAAATGGTGGTCTCTTGCCCCCCCCCCTTCACTCCATTCCAGGGTCAACCCCAGTCAGCCTTTAGCCACCTCCCTCCCCCCCGTTGTGGGAATTCCAAACGTCCCCTTTGCTTAGAAGCCTGGGAGGAGAAAGAGTGAGTGAGTGCGAGAGNCTTGCCCCCCCCCCCCTTCACTCCATTCCAGGGTCAACCCCAGTCAGCCTTTAGCCACCTCCCTCCCCCCCGTTGTGGGAATTCCAAACGTCCCCTTTGCTTAGAAGCCTGGGAGGAGAAAGAGTGAGTGAGTGCGAGAGATGCCCTGGGGGAGGGAAGGATGAAAGGTCTGTCTACTCCCTTCGGCCTTCGGAGACCGGATCCCATCGCGCCTTAACGTCCTTCTCGGTTTTCCGGGCCAGCCCCTGACTGTGCACTGCAAAGTCTCTCCCGTGCCCCCGAGGACGCTGAGCCCCAACTTCTGTGTGGTGGGCCCCTGACCTCGGGACTGGGGAAGCTCGGAATTCTTAGCCGGCTCCCCCGCCGAGTGAAGGCTCCGGTCTGCCCCCAGATCCGGGGGGAGCATTCCCTGGCTCCATCCGCCCCCTCCTCCACACACACCTGAGTTTCCCGGAGGGCGGAGGGTCCTTGTTTACATCCCTCTCCCGCTATAGCTTGAGGGGAGGGGGTGTTGGGGAGATTATCTGGAGGGGTCGCCGGCTACTGGAGTCCCCACCCCTGACCCCTCCCCCAATTCGCCCAGGGATAGAAGCCAACAGCTGGAGGGGTGGAGGAGGGGCGGGGGCTGCTTTTGTCTCCTGAGACTCACCTGTCCCAGAGGGAGAGATTCTGAACCCTAGATCGGGGGAGGGGGGTCGCTGAAGAGCGGAGGGAGAGGGCACCTGGGGGAAGGGAACTGCTCACCTGGGGGATCCACATGTTAGGGGGTTTTATATCTGTATTATGTGTGAGAGGGAAATAAAGTCACAGGCCCCTCTCCAAAGAGACCTATCGACTTGCTTCGGGGAGGACCACCCTCCTGGAGTCTGTTGGGAGTGAGGGGGAGACTGAGGTGGAGAAGCGGGGCCTTTTTAGATCCCCTGGGGCCCCCTGCTACAATGCTATCGCTTTTCCTCCCAGCCCCGGGGTTTCCGGACGTCCCCTCCCCTCCCCCTCCCCAGGTCGGAAGCCTTGGGGTTCTAACCCTAGAATTTAGCTCCAGGTGTCTTTAACCCCTGCCTGGCCAAGCTTCCAGCCCCTCTGCGGACTCCTACTGATTTCCCAGGCTGTGGGGCTTTCTGGAGCCAGGGGAGGGATGGTAGGGAATTTCCTCCCTCTGCTGTTCCCCCCCCCCCCCAAGCTGTGGCCGGAAGTCTGTGTGGGGTAGTGGGAAAGTTTGACTATGATACCAATTTCCTTTAGTTTCACCACTTTCCGGGGGAGGGGGTTCGGCTGGGGTGCCTTTAAGAGCCCAGCTTCACATTCTCTCCAGCGGACTTAGCATTTGTTCTCCTTGTCTACCGTCCTGTGGGGCTCAGCCCGAAATTCGAAGTCATTCCAAAGGTCTGGTCACCCCGGCCTCCCCAGAACCCCCATTTCCAGGGGGCCGGGCCGGGCCGAGGGCCAGCTGGGGGTTTGAGCCCCGAGGGGGGAGGCGCAAGGTTCTGAGATGCCCCCGGGAGGCTGCGGGGTAGAGGATCCGTGCTGTGGCTGCTCAGGATCCGGGAGAACCGGGCTGGGCAGCTCCCCCTCCCCGGCCCAGGGAGACTGAAACATTTCCCCTTCCCCCTCCCCCTTTTCCAGCTCGGTCCTGGCTCCTTATAAGTCTCCATTCAGCCTTCCTTCCCTCGTTGGAGTCCGGGGAGGAGCTCGGGACCCCTCCCCTTTCCATGCCCCGCCCTACCTCCTGCCCCAGGTCCCTCCTCCTCCCCCCTTTTCCGGTCTCTGGTACAAGGGAGGTGGGGAGGGCTGAGAAGGAGAAGGCGGATGTCCGAGTGCCCGCCCCCACCTCCCGGAGACCGTAAAAGGCTAGGGCCGAGGTCGCCCTCCCCCTTCCACCCTGCTTCCCCAGCTCCACTTCCCCTCCCCTCCATCCATGGCCTGAAAATGACGGTCTTAGTCTGAAGGCTCAGGCCAGAGACGAACCCACGGCCACTCTCCCTAACACCATTTTACAGATGTGGAAACTGAGGCCCCGAGAGGTTCAGGGCCTTGCTCAAAGCTTGTACTCAGGAAAGATGGCTGAGGCAGCTTAGTGTCCAGGAGCCCAGGACAGGCAGGGACAGCCTATGACATCCGGGGTAACCTTAAGCCCACCTCCGAGCCTGTGCTTCCCATGAGCTCTAAGGTTCCTTACCGCCTGGAATCCCGGGATGCTGTCCACACTCCCTCCTGCCCATCTGGCATCTTCCACGGATTCCAGGCTCCCCCACGCCCCAGTGCAAGAGGGCAGATGAGGGGAAAGAAGGCTGGGATTGGGGAAATTGCCTTTGATAGATCTGGCTTCCAATCAGCCCTGTGGCCTTGGGGCCCCTGTAAAGCAGATTGCCCCACTGGCCTGGGGCCTGGGGAGGAAAGCACCGAGTCAGCCGGAGCCCCTGGGGAAATTGCAGGCGCCCTCAGCTCGGGGACTTCCGGGGCCATGTTTGAGGGGAAGGGGAACAAGCAGGAAGAGTCACAGGGCTTCTTCTCAGTCCACAGATTTGTGGGTGCCGGCTGGCTGGCTCCTGGGAGGTCGGGGAGCCTGAAGCTTTCAGGGGTAGCTACAAGGGAGAAGGGGTTCCCGGCCCAGGGGCTTTCCTCATCTCTGAGCAAGCAGCCACTGCCATGGCTTCTCAGCCACTGAATGGAGGCTAAAAATTCTTAGCATCTCCAAACTGGACGGGATGCTGAGCCCATCGCGTTCAAACTTGTTCCTCGAGTAGGAATCTTGTCTCCAACGTAATCTGTCCAGCCGATCAGCCACCTTCTGCATGGACACTTCCTCCTCCCGAAGGGAAGGAGCTTAGAATGAGAGGACAAAGTGTTAGATGGCGGCTCACAGCCCTGGAAGGGCTCCCAAATGCCTTCTAGTCCCACTCCCACGTTTTTTATGGAGGATGAGGAAACTGAGGCCCAGAGGGGTTAAGTGACCTTACCTAGGGTCACACTGTCATCATCCAAGGCTGGAATTGAGCCAAGCTGGCTTCAAAGCCAGTAATCTGTCTGCTGGGCTGCTCTGTGGATGAGCGACAGAGAAAGAGGGAAAGGCAGGAGACAGGAGACAGACAGAAAAAAAGGACATTCAGAGGAGGGGAGAGAGAGAGACAGAAAGAAAACAAGAGAGAGGGAAAGAGAGAGAAAGAGACAAAGAAAACAAGAGAGAGGGAGAGAGTCAGAGAAAATGAGAGAGGGAGAGAAAGAGGAAGAGAGAGAGACAGAGAGAAAACAAGGGAGAGAAGGAAAGAGGGAGAGACAGAGAGAGACAGAGAGAAAACAAGAGAGAGGGAGAGAAGGAAAGAGAGACAGAAAGAAAACAAGAGAGAAGGAGAGACAAGAGAGAAAATGAGAGAGGGAGAGAAGGAAAGAGAGACAGAAAGAAAACGAGAGAGAGAAAGAAAGAGAGAGATGAGAGCCAGGACCACTGAGGTCATTCGGTCCAACTCTGTCATTTTACAGAAGAAAAATTGGTGGCTGAGGTTGTGTAGTTATCTTCAAAAACCAGTAAGTCTCTGAGACTTGTCCAATCAGAGGACCTGGATTCAAATGATTGTTTATGTGACTGTGGACAAGTCATGCCATTTCTTTGGGTCTTGGTATTATTATCTGCAAAATGAAAGAGATGGGATGGATTCAATGTCTTCTAAATTGGATTCTAAATCTACCTTCCTTGTGCAGACAGAGAAACTGAGGCCCAGAGAGACTGACATAATGAGTCCAGGAAATCTAAGGTTAGAACCCAGGCCTCCTAGCACCCAGCTCCATGTTGTAGTACCCTGTGCCTGGCTGTGGAAGGTGATCCCCTCCATCCTTGCCCTGGTGGAGTACTTGGGCTCTTTGGGGTACAAGGTACAGATAGCCATAGGCTACGACATTACAGAGTGAGCATGTTGGAGATGAGAAGAAAAGACTACTGTGTGAGGCCTGAGGGGGACGAGGGAACCTGGAGGAAATGCCACCCGAGTTGGGATTTAAAGGTTGCGAGGGAGGGCATTCTTGGCATGGAGAACAGCCTGAGCAAAGAACTATAGGAGAGCTTAGGGTGTGTTCTTTAGCCAGAGCAGATCAATTTGGCACTCGGTGGGGTGCCCAGAGGGAAGTCATATGAGATGAAGCTGAGAATGGGGGGTAGTGCCAGATGGCAGAGAGCGTCCAATGGCAGCCACTAGAGGTTGAACTCGACTCCATAGACTAAAGATTTAAAAACACAGGAATGACGAGACCTGATCTCCAGAAGAGACGAGTCCTGCATTCGGGAGAAGAGGAGGGATTCATGGGGAGAGAGGAGGAGCCACGAGGCTTCCTAGGACAAGAGTTTGGGAGGGTCATCTTAGTGTGGGAAGACAAGGAGGGATGGACTAGACAGATTTCTTGATGCCAAGGTCTAATGGAAAGAGAGTTCTCTTGGAGCCTTTTCAAGTACCTGATTTCTGCCCTTCACTTGTGACTTTGACCAAGTGTCTCTTGTCTGTGCCTCAGCGTCCCCTTCATAAAGAATGGGGTTGGGCTGGATCCCTAAGATCCCCTCAAGCTTTGATGATCCAATCCACTATGTTTGGTTTGAGAAGTGCTATGACTTTGGGGGTCTCAGTTTCCACATCTGTAAAATGGGGCTCATGAGCCTGCCCTCACCTGGGATGTTGTGAAGAAAGGGAAAACTGTTCTGGAATTATTCCGGAAACATAGAATGTCAGACCTGGGAGAGACCTTAGAACGTAGGCTGTCAGGGTCGAGAGGGACTTTAAAGCGTGGGGTGTCCAGATCGAGAGCCAAAGGGAGCTTAGAGCACCATGGCAGAGCTAGGAGAGACTTTAGAACATGGAATGGCAGGGCGGAAGGGGCCGGGGTTCAGAGGGAGCTCAGAACCGAGACTGACAACTGGGCAGAACTTAGAACACACCAAAAGTTCTGGGGCTGAAGTTGGACTAGGGCGGGGCTCTGGTGTGTGTACCCCTCCTCCCATGGAGGAAAAAGGGGCGAAGGGCAGAGAGCAGGGTGGTGCCTGTGTTGTGCTAGGACCTGCCTTTACCCCAGCAGCCAGTGGGTGTGGGCTCCAGGTGTGGGCACCGTGCCAGGCCCTACCCTCAGCTCTACCCCTCCCTGCCTCTGGCTCTGAGCAGGGCTGGGGGTGGGGTCAGACCCCTCAGGCCACACCAGGGCTCCTGACTGGAAGCAAGACTGTTTTCTGGGGAGGGTGGATCTTCCTCCCCTCAGGCCTCACCTGTCTGGGGAGCACCTGGTGTTTAATTACAAATCTGGGGGCCCGGGGCCCCCTCCTTTTGCCATCTGACATCTGTTGGCAGCCTCTGGGCCCTTCGGGCTCTCCCTCTTTGGGTTTAGGGAGTGAAGAGGCGGGAGAGCAGAGCCATCACTCTGCACGATCACGACAGGGAACACTTAATCTCTGAGTGGCGGAAGAGGCGGACCCTGCTTTGAATTCTCTAGAATAGCTGCTGTTCCGTCTTCTTGGGGCTCAGGCTCCTTGTCTGGGGTTCCTATTCACTCTGAACTCTCCCCCTGCCCATGCCCCACTTCTGCCTTCCCTTCCCCTTCTATAACACGCAAAAAGGTGAGTCTCAGAAGCCCAGATCAGTATCAGCTTCCTCCGGAACTGCTCCTGCCTCCCTACTTCCCCATATCATGGGGGATGGGCCAGAGAGCCGGTGCTCTAAGGAGGGACTCTAATCCCTTTGGAGTCCGGAGGAGCTGCCTCCCATGACACCTTGAGAAAAGAAGGGTTACAAGGAATTCTGGGAATTGTAGTTTGTCTTCCCACATGCAAGCTGGAGAGAGGGTCCTGGTTCAATGTCTTTGGGGCCCAGAACAAAGTGCCACTCCTAGGTCTCTGTGCCTGAGTCTCCTCCTTTGGCGTAAATATTTGGACCATGGATAGAGCATCCAGACAGGCAGGGGCATTTGTGACTATCCCATTTAACCTTCCATGTTGCACATTTTGGGGGAAATGAGGCCAAGAAAAATTAAGTGATTACGCAGCATGGCAGAGCACTCTCCCTCTCTCTCTCTCTTTTTCCTTCTCTCTTTCTTCTGTCTCTCTGTCTTTCCTTTTCTCTTTTTCCTTCTGTCTCTCTCTGTCTCCTCTCTGTCTCTTTTCCTTTCTCTTTCCTTCTCTATCTCTCTGTCTCTTTCCCTCTCTCTCTTTCCTTCTCTCTCTCTCTCTTTCCTCTGTCTCTCTGTCTGTCTTTCCTTTTCTCTTTTTCCTTCTGTGTCTCTCTGTCTCCTCTCTGTCTCTTTTCCTCTCTCTTTCCTTCTCTATCTCTCTGTCTCTATCCTCTCTGTCTCTTTCCCTCTCTCTCTTTCCTCTGTCTCTCTGTCTCTTTTCTTTTCTCTTTTTCCTTCTGTCTCCTCTCTGTCTGTCTCTTTTCCTCTCTTTCCTTCTCTCTCTCTTCTCTCTCTCTCTTTCCTCTATCTCTCTGTCTCTTCCTCTCTCTTTCCTTCTCTATCTCTCTGTCTCTATCCTCTCTGTCTCTTTCCCTCTCTCTCTTTCCTCTGTCTCTCTGTCTCTTTTCTTTTCTCTTTTTCCTTCTGTCTCCTCTCTGTCTGTCTCTTTTCCTCTTTCCTTCTCTATCTCTCTGTCTCTGTCTCTCTATCCTCTCTGTCTCTTTTCCTCTCTTTCCTTCTCTCTCTCTCTTCTCTCTCTGTATCCTCTCTGTCTCCTTCTCTCTCTCTCTCTTTCCTCTCTCTGTCTGTCTTTCCTTTTCTTTTTCCTTCTGTCTCTCTGTCTCCTCTCTGTCTGTCTCTTTTCCTTTCTCTTTCCTTCTCTATCTCTCTGTCTCTCTATCCCTTTCCCTCTCTCCTCTCTCTGTATCCTCTGTCTCCTTTTCTCTCTCTCTTTCCTTCTCTCTCTGTCTCCTCTCTCACTCTCTCATGCTCTATTTCTTCTCTCTCTGTCTTTCTTTTCCCTCCCTCCTTTCCTCCCTCTCTCCCTTTCTCTGTCTCTCTTTTTCTCTTCCCCCCTTTTTCTTTCTTCATCTATGTATTCTCTTGACTCTCCCCTCTTAGGTGATGTGAGGGATTTCAAGGGTGTTCAGAGAGCTCTAGATCAAAGTACTCATTTTCCAGCTGTGGAATCAGGCTGGTGGGTGCTCAGACTCTCTTCCCCCGGGTCCTCATCCTAGCCAGGGCTGCTCTGCGGGCATCAGCTGGGAGAGAGGACTTGGATTTCTGTTAAGGGACTGACTCCTTGCAGGCCACTCAGTCTCTTCCCTCTTCTCCTCAGTGAAAACCTGGTCTGCTCTAGCCGGGCCACAGTGATGGTTTACGATGACATTAGCAAAAAGTGGTTACCGGCCGGGACGGGGCCGCAGGCCTTCAGTAGAGTCCAGATCTACCACAATCCCAGCACCAATGCCTTCCGAGTGGTGGGCCGAAAGATGCAGCCGGATCAGCAGGTGACTTCCTCGGGCCCCAGCCTCCCTTCGCCCCGACTTCCACTGGGGAGCTGGGTCTAAGAGAAGAATCTGGGCTCCCCTGCCCTTAGGGGAGCAGCCAGTCTAGCAGGTGACCTGGCCTCCCTTCGCCCCAACTTCTTGGAGAGGAGTCTGGGCTCCCCTTGGGCAGCAGCCGGGTCTCCCCATAACCCGGTCCCTCCCCCACCAGGTTGTTATTAACTGTGCCATCGTCCGGGGTGTCAAGTACAACCAGGCCACGCCCAATTTCCACCAGTGGCGGGATGCCCGCCAGGTCTGGGGCCTCAACTTTGGCAGCAAGGAAGATGCAGCTCAGTTTGCGGCAGGGATGGCTGATGCCCTGGAGGCCTTAGAAGGAGGTAAGAGGAGGCCCTGGAATTCTGCGGCCCGGCTGTTCTAGAAGGCTCATGTCCGGTTTGGCCGTCCCCCGGGGCCCCAGAGGTCTGAGAGGAGCCTTCTGTGGACAGGATGGGGGAGGGAGGGCCGGGCCTCCGATGGGCCGGGCTCAGGAGGGTATTCATTCGCTTATGGAATCAGAGGCCATCTTGGTAGAAATCCCATCTTACAGAAGAGAAAGGAGGTCCCAAGGGGGAAGGGGCCTGGGCAAAATTTCAGAGTCAGGATTCGAACTAGGGTCTCCTCGCTCCATGACCCCAGCACAATGTTGCTTCCTTTGGTCCCTGTTATTCCCTCCTGTAGCCCCCCCCACCTGTTTTATTCCCTAATTTCTCCCTGCCGGGGATGGGGGTTGCATTTGGACCGAGGCTCAAAGGCTTTGGGGATATTGGGGACCAGGGGCCGGAGAGCATCCTTTAGGCTGTGCTGTGGGGCCCTAGAAAGACTCGGGGCCACAGGAGGTCTTTGGGGTTCCGCAGACAGACTGGGCCATCCCCCAGAAGGGCCGAGCCAGTAGTCCGGAGCCCACAAGGCGAGGGAGGGTTTTCCATGGGGAGGGGCCTCCTGGAGGTGATCTAAGGCGGATGCTCGCCCCGTCTAGGTGGGCCGCCGCCCCCTCCTCCCCCTACATCCTGGTCCGTCCAGAATGGCCCGTCACCCGAGGAGATGGAACAGCAGAAGAGGTAAGGGGGCCTTCTGAGCCTCAGCCCTGATTGGGGGGATGTCGGGGGATGGAATCAGGGTCCCCAGCCCCCCTCCCTTCCCCTTTCCATTTAATCCCCCTCCTTTAACTGGACCCTTGCTGGGTCTCCATCTCATCCCACGAGGCTGCTCTGAGCTCGGGGTGGCCCCCCCAGCTCCCTTCTCCCCATTTCCTGCAGGCAGCAGCTGGAACATCTGGAACAGGTGGAACGAGAGCGCCGGGTCTCCAATGCAGGTAAGGGGCCCGGGGGCGGGGGAGGCTCTCTCTGGCCCGGCGGCCTCCCCTGGACACGAAGGGCTTCCAGTAGAGGGTCTCCGTCTCCTCGGAGCTCTGACATCAGCCCGGGGGCTGTTCTCATGGTCCCCCCGGCTCTGCCCCCGCCAGATCCCTTAGCCTGCCTTGGCTTCCCCTTCTCTACCGTGCCTGCCTCCTCCTCTGACGTTCTGTGTTCTCCTCTTTAGAGGTTCCCCTTCTGCCTCCCTCCACCCCCAAACAGCCTTTTGTTTCTGTTTCAGGAGCCCCCGTGGCAGCCCCAGCTGGGGGGCCCCCACCCCCTCCAGGGCCCCCTCCTCCCCCTGGTCCGCCTCCCCCGCCTGGGCTGCCCCCCTCAGGAGCAGGTGGGGCAGGAGGCCCACCCCCGGCACCCCCACTCCCATCTGCCCAAGGCCCCAGCGGGGGAGGCGGGGGTGCCCCGGGCCTGGCTGCGGCCATCGCGGGAGCCAAACTCAGGAAGGTCGGCAAGGTGAGATTGTGTGGGTGCTCGTGACTGTGACTCTGGGGGAGCCGGCGCCGCGTCCCTAGGAGACCTGGGCTGTGACACCTCGTGGGCTGTGCGCATCCCTGGCACAGACACGTGCCACGGCCCCCCGCTCTGAACCTCAGCACCCAGGCTTGGGAGGGGGCGCGGGCGAGGAGCACGGAAGTGGTGGTCACTCCCCGCGTCCCCCCGCAGGACGAGTCCTCTGGGCCCCCTCCGGTCCCCAAGGCGGAGAGCACCCGGAGCACAGGGGGCGGCCTCATGGAGGAGATGAGTGCCATGCTGGCCCGCAGGTGAGACCTTGGCCTTGGCCCCAGCGCCAGGGGCCCCGCCTGGCCTCCCCTGAGCCCACCAGGGTGGGAAGGGGCCCTTCTCAGCTGGGCATCCCAAGCCAAAAGGAGCCTTGGTTGCCATTCCACCTGCCCCCACCCCGGGAAGACTGAGGCCCAGAAAAAGGGCGCACGGCGAGGGCAGCCTGGGAGCAGCGCCAGGCCCAGACCAGAAGGGTCTGCTTTCAAATCTGGCCTCAGATGTGTGGCCCTGGCCCAGTCACTTCAGCTAGATGGCCTGGCCCCGGCCGTCCTGCTTCCTTAGTATTGCTACTCAGGCCTTTAAAAAGAAAAAGACCACAGGCTGAGTGAGGGCCCCAGTGGGGCTGGGAGGGAGATGGGGAAGAAGGGGGGAGCCTGGAAGGGAAGATGCTGCGCTCACCTGCACCCCCCCAACCCACTTTCTGGCCACAGGAGGAAAGCGACGCTGATTGGGGAGAAGCCCCCGGCCAAGGAGGAAGCTGCCAACGTGAGTGTGAGGAAGTGGGCGGGACAAGCCTCTGGCTGTGAAGGGGGAGAGGAAGAGGGGGGCCCCTTCTCCCTCCCCCCCTCATTCTTTCCCCCTTCCCCAGCAGGAGGAAGCGGAGTCAAGAATTCCCACGCAGAACGGTGAGTAGTTCACCTGAGAGGAGGAATCCGAGACTTGTTCCCCGCTAGCTGCCAGCCTTTGGGGGAGGAGGGGGAGACGACTAGCGGGCCTTCCCTTCTAAGGCATCCCAGCCCCCAACTCGGCTGTCCCCCCCTTTTCTCCCTTCACCTTCCAGAGCCTGTTCGGAGACCGTGGGAAAAGAATAGCACAACCCTCCCGAGGTCAGTGAAAAGTCCCTGGGAGTGGGGGGCGGCTCGGAGCCGCGGGGAAGGAAGGGCCCCGCTCGGAAGCCTGCTTGGCCTCCGCACCTGCTTGGCCTCCTGGATTTAGGGCTCGACCCAGCTGCCCTTTCCTTCCATCCGTCTTGGGTTTCTTAGTGCTTTGAGGTATCAGAGAAGGCTTGGGGAGAGATTCAGGAGTTCACACCCACCAGGCCTTTTTTTTTAACCTGTACTTTCAGGACAGTGAGGTAACTCTTAGGACTCAAGGGCAAGGACTAGGCAAGCGGGGTTAAGTGACTTGTCCAGGGTCATCCAGGCGGAAGTGTCCGAGGCCACGATGGAACCCAGGACCTCCTGTCTCTGGGCTTGGCTCTCCATCTATTGAGCCTCCCAGCTGTGTATTTCCATCCTCACCCCCAAATGGATCACGCTAATGTTGGTGGTCTAATGGCCTTTAGGAGTGGGGATGATCTAGGCCAGTGATTCCCAAAGTGGGCGCCACTGCCCCCTGGTGGGTGCTGCAGCGATCCAGGGAACAGTGATGGCCACAGGTGCATTTATCTTTCCTATTAATTGCTATTAAAATTTAAAAAAAAATTAATTTCCAGGGGGCTAAGGAATAATTTTTCTGGAAAGGGGGCGGCAGGCCAGAAAAGTTGGGGAACCACTGAGCTAGCCCATCCCATCCTCCAGAGCCCCAGCTCTACCGCCCCCTCACTCTTCCAGGATGAAGTCTTCCGTATCCGTAACGAGCTGTGAGGCCCCTACCCCGACTCCCGGCACCCACGAGGACTCCGACCTAGACAGGATCAAACAGGTACGGGGGAGCCCCCAATAGGGGATATTCTCTGGGGCCCGAGCAGAAGTGAATGAATGAACGGTTGAGTGAGGTGGGAGGGAGATCACTCCAGGTGATGGTTTTGGGGAGAGCCTCTAGTGCAGGGACTTTGGAGGGTTTGGCAAAGGCCAGCCAGTGAGGGTCAGGCCTGGGGTTTTGGGGGGCTTTCTGATGCACCCTTTTCCCACCTCACAGGAACTGCTGGAGGAGGTGAGGAAGGAGCTCCAGAAAATGAAAGAGGAAATAATAGAAGGTGAGTGGGGGCCCCGGGGTGGGGGGAGAGGGCTGGGCCCAAAGGCTCTGCACCGGGCTCAGAGGCGATGGGCAGGTTCAGCTTCTCACTGTGCCCCGACGGCCCTTCTTGGTAGAACGGAGGGGTTCATGTCGCCATACTAAGGGCTCTGAGGCTGGCCGGTGTCTCTCCGAGGAGGCCTCAGGCTTCTCATCTGGGCCTCTCTCTTATCTGTTCTCTCCTTCAGCTTTTGTCCAGGAGCTCCGGAAACGGGGCTCCCCCTGAGCAGGGAGACCCAGGAATCGCGCCCTGTCCCAGGCCGTCCTGTCTCGAGCTTTGGAACGGGCTGGGGAAGCCTCCCCAACACCATGGCCTTTCAGCCCACTTGGAAAATCCCAAGGAGGCAGCACCTCCCCACCAGTCCCTCCTGGCATGCAGATTCGAGGCAGGGGGCTCCCCCTCCCCCTCTGCCCTTGGTCCATTCTTCCTTTCATCCCCTTGGGGCTCCTACCTCTGCTTGGGACATTCCAATAAGCTCCAAGACGTGAAGAGGAAAGGGGAGGTCGTTCCTCCTCTTCCTGGAGCCCCTTTGAGGGCCCAATGTTCACTTTAATCCTTAAAAGCCTTCAATTTTTTTAAGAAAAAAATCATATATATATATATTTGTTTGGGAGGGGAAGGGGGGATTTTATTTGTTCATTTTGACAAGGGTGGGGTCTTGGCAGTCTTCAATGCTGTAATCCTAGCTGTCCCCCTTTGGGGGTTTGGTTCTTCCAGGGGGTACAGGGAACCAGGACCTCTCTCCACTGCAGGGAACTCCCTTCTCCCCTCTCCCCGAAGACACCCCCTTCGCCCCTTTTCTATAAGGAATTAAGATTCTATGACTATAAAATACTGTAACTTTTTTTGAAAAAAATTTTTTTAATTTGGGTAGGCTCAGGTTTGGGAGCCATTCCCCTGGACGGGAGGGCGACCGTCCAAGGAAGCCCCTCCTGGGGTGGGGTGGGGTGGGGTGGGCTGATGTTCTCTCATGCCCTTCCCCCGTGTCGAAATGGACTCAATAAATCTACCCGTTTGTTTTCTACCGCAACACACTCTTGGCTGTCCGGTGTCTCCTCTGGTCTTTGGCAGACATGCCTTCCCCGCCTGGGCCCATCTCCCCCAGACCGTGGGCTCCCCAAGTCTCCTCCGGGTACGGGAAAGGGTGGGGGGAGTCATCACACCTCTGATAGCACCCACCTTCCTTGGTCAGCATCGATCCCTCCCGCCTAAGTCTCCGCCTCGGCCCATGGTTAGGGCCCCTTCCTGGCTGTAGGAGAAGACTTGACCCAGTTACCGTCACCGGAGAGGTCCCGTCCCACCTTCCCCTGGCCCAAACAGACCAGAGTGATTTCTGAGGCCACGGCCCTCCCCTGCTTTAATTGTCAAGTATTTGCAGGCATAAAAAACAGAATCAGGCGTGGGGGACCCCTTCCCTCTCCAGCCTCTCCCTCCAACCCCACGAGCTGTTTCTCCCAGGGGGAAGGTGGGATGGGATGGAAGCGGGGCCGCCATTCGAATATCTCCCCTCTCTACTCCCACTGCGGAAAGCGCTGACGGGCTGGGAGAGGGAGACAGAGACAGAGAGGGAGTCAGTCGAGGAGCAGAAGGGGCGGCTGGCACGTTTCATTTGGGAGTTGGGGCAGGCATCGGGCGATGCTGACCTCGGCCAAAGGGCGAGAAGGATGGTCTTTCCATGTCCCACGCCACACGGGAGAGACTAGGAGAGAAAAGGGGCCTTTGGAGCAGCTGGGCCAACCTAAGAGAAAAGGCCGCCTGGGGCCCTCCCCGGCCCAAGGAGGGCTGCTCGGGGCTGGTGGGCCATGTGGGATGAGTGTGCCGCCCAGTTCTGCATGGACGTTCCCAGAAAGGTCGAGCTGGACCATCCCCAGGATGGGTCCAAAGGGCAGGCGCCCGTCCCAAGGGGCGGAATCTAGACGAGTGGGGAAGGAGGGGGCTGGGGAGGGGATCCCACGGACAGAGGGCTGAGGGCCGGGAGGCGGACACGAGTCCACAAGAGCATTCTGGCCAATTCTTTACTCCCCAGAGGAGGGCAATGAAACACCAAGTGAAAGTATGGCCAACCCCACAAGAAGATACAACTGGAGGAGAGAAGGGGGCGAAGGGAGGAAATGAGAAATGTCACAGGACCTTCAGGGGCCCCCAGACAGGGGGTGTCCCAAGGGGGGTGCCGCGGGTGTGGGAGAAGCCGGCATGGCGACCATCCCGTCCAAGGGACAAGCCTCTCTTGGGCTCCAACGGCACCACCAGAAGGGGGCCGTGCGCAGGGGGAGATGGCGGCAGCACCCTGGGCCGTGGTCCCCAGGCTCCCAAGGGGCCAGGCTTTGGACTGGGCAGTGGGGAAACCCTTATTTCTTTTTTTTGTTCAGTAGTTCCTTGAGCTCGTGGACCTGGGTGTGCAGCTCGTCCATGGCACCCAGGCGCCTGAAGAGCTCTTTATTCTGAGTTTCCAGTGTCTCCACAGTCAAGATGAGTAACCCCAGCTCCTGCTGCAGGGTCTCCATGACCTGACGCTGTTCCCCCTCCTTTTTCCGGGTCTGGGCCGACTGGCGCATGTACTCCAGGATCAGGCAGCAGCCGCCCACCAGGAAGATGGTGGCCTCCCCCAGCAGCTCGGCCCCGAGGTCCGCAGCGGCCTCCTCGTTTAGGGGCTTAATTGTGGCTCCTCGGAAGCCCAGGATCCTCATCTTTGTTCGCATTTCCACCCAGTGGTACACTGCAAAGATGATGGAGAGAGGGGTTAGGGATAAAGCAATGACCACCTCTAGGAAAGTGCACGAGTTCCTTTTCCTCTCTGGGCCTCAGTTTCCCCATCTGTGAAATAGAAATGACCTTGAAGGACCTCATTCCAAAACTGTCGTGCTGGGGACCTTGACCAAGTCACTTCTCTGAAGAGACCTCATCCTCTACCATGAAGGGGCCCAGACAGATAGTTCTCAAGAGGAAGGGGCTGGGGTATTCTGCAGGCTATCACATTAAGCACCATGGAGTGAGGGGCTTTGCTGACTGCCAAGGAGAATGCAGAAAGGCTTCGGGGGGCTGGTGAAGTGTATCTCAAAGGACGGCTCCCTTCGTAATCCTGAGCCAACAGAAGTGAAGAACCTCTGCCACAGAAAGCAAATAAGAGGGAGGAAGGAAAGAAGTTGAAAGAGAAGCCTAAGAATTCACAGGAGACAAAAACCCAAGAAAGGATGCAGGAGGAGGCCTCGTGGCCTCACACGTCCACGCCAGGGGCACACAGTGTAGGCAGGCGGAGCTGGAGATCCTAAAAGGAAGGCCCGATGGGATGGGACCCAAAACCGGAATGATACTCAAAGGCCCAAGAAGGGTAAAAGGAAGGAGTGAGGTTGCTGGCTGTGGTGAGAAAGGAAGGCCCCTGTAGATGAAGAAGCTTCCCTCCTCCACGGACCGCCGGCAGCAGCGGTGAAAGGCGGTAAACATTTGGGAGAAGATAAACCAGACAGAAATATACAATAGTCCTCCGGGGCAGAAAGAGGAAATAGATAAGGACTTTGGCAAAGAGACCCAGAGGGGCCTGGCCAGATCTCTGATGGGGAACCTGAACGCTCCGGCCAGGAGCTGAATCTCTTGGCTCTCCCATACAAGGCAGGGCCTGGTCCCAAAGGAAAGACCCTAAAAGATCAAAGACAGATCAATGCAGTGATGGACCCTGAGGCCAGAGGATGGTGGGTGACGGATGCTGCCCACCTGCTCCCAGAGGGGCGACAACAATCAACTGATGTGCAGAACAGACTCGTGGACAATAGTGGGATTTGTTTTTCCTGGCCACACTTATTTATTCAAATAAAGGTCCCCCTCTTTTTCATCTGAAGAAGTGAGGGAAAAAATAAATGCTGAATATTGAAAAGATAACATTAACTTAATTTTAAAAAAAAAAAAGGTTGGTCCTTTTAGGGCTAGCCTTAATGACAATTAAGGGGCAGCCAGGTGGCACAGGGAAAGAGTACCAGGACTAGAGTCTTTAAATGAGTTCAAAATCAGCCTCAGACACTTACCAGCTGCGTGACCCTGGGTAAGTGACTTAACCATACTGACCTCAGTTTCCCCATCAGTCAAATGAGCTGGAGAAGGAAATGGCATGCTATTCCAGGATCTTTGCCAAGAAAACCCCCAAATGAAGAGTGGGACATGACTGAAAAACAACTGAACAACAATAAAATGACAATTTCAGCCTTCCAAAAGTGGAGGAAGCAGAGAGAGGAGACCTGTTCATTTGAACCCAATGGTCACTGCCAAAGAGAAAACGGTTACTTATCAGGAATCTTGGGCGCTAAGTGACTGTTCTATCTCTGAATATTAGGCTGGCAAGGTTCTCTCTGTCAGCAAGTTGGGGGTCATCGGTTACAGATCCTAGATGGCATGAAAACAGGTTTGAAAGGGTTCATCCTACCCAGCTCCAAAGTCCCTTCCGATAGGGGAGGCCTGCCCAAATTACGTTTTGGAGACAGAGTAAAGCAGGTGAGTAACGGTGTGACGATATACATGCTTTCTTTTTTTATCACCCCCCACTTTCACTTCCATCTTAAAATCAATACTGTGTATTGGTTCCAAGGCAGCAGAGTGGTAAGGGCTAGGCAATGGGGGTTAAGTGACTTGCCCAGGGTCACACAGCTAGGAAGTGTCTGAGGCCACATCTGAACCTAGGACCTCCGTCTCTAGGCCTGGTGCCTTGTCCACTGAGCTACCTCGCTGCTTCTGCTGATATACAATCTCAGTAGGCATTAAGAGGGCCCAGGGGCCAGGAGGGACCAGGCCCTGTCAGACCAGGCTCCATCCTTGGGGCAGCCCTTTGAGAAAGACCCCGAGAAGCTAAAGGGTGTCCCAAAGAAGACAGCAGCCCTGATATCATCCCATATGCAGTCTAGCTGAAGGAAGTGGGGGAAATTTCACTTAAGAAGAAGCTATCTATAAAAGAATGCCTGCCCTTTGACCCAGCCATACCATTACTGGGTTTGTACCCCAAAGAGATCATAGATAAACAGACTTGTACGAAAATATTCATAGCTGCGCTTTTTGTGGTGGCAACAAATTGGAAAAGGAGGGTATGTCCTTCAATTGGGGAATGGCTGAACAAACTGTGGTATATGCGGGTGATGGAATACTATTGTGCTAAAAGGAATAATAAACTGGAGAAGTTCCAGGCGAACTGGAGAGACCTCCGGGAACTGATGCAGAGTGAAAGGAGCAGAGCCAGAAGAACTCTGTACACAGAGACTGACATTCTGTGGTAAAATCGAATGTAATGGACCTCTGTACCAGCAGCAATACAATGACCCAGGACAATTCTGAGGGATTTATGGTAAAGAAAGCTACCCACATTCAGAGGAGGGACTGCAGGAGAGGAAACATATAGGAAAAACAACTGCATGAACGCATGGGTCGGGGTGGTCATGATTGAGGGTGTAGACTCGAAACTACCACACCAATGCAACTACCAACAATTTGGAAATTGGTCTTGATCAAGGACACATGACAAAACTAGTGGAAATGCGCATGGGTAGCGGGGGTGCGGGGGGGGGGGGTTGAAGGGGAAAGGAGGAGCATGAATCATGTAACCATGTTAAAAATGAATATTAATAAATGTTTAAAAAAAAAAAAAGAAGAAGCTATCTGCAGGAACAAGATGGAATATGTCACAAGGAGAGAGACTCCCCTTATCTTCAAAGGGCAGAACTAGGCTTCTTCCATCCGAACTACCAGCTGGGGCTACAACATTGGGAAAAGAGAAGGCTCTCGTTCAAATATCAGGGGAATTAGGGGGGCCTCGAGGCCTCTTCCAGCTCCTGGTGGCTTTGTGAGGCTGTGAGGCCAAAGGGGACAAGAAGGGGGTGTCTAAAGGGATGTGTATGTGAACACACTAAAAAGATAGGGCCAGAAGATGGAGGCCAACCATGGCAGAAGCCTATAAAGACAGTCTCAGGAACACAAACTCTCAGAAGAATGTAAAGCTTAGGAGGAATGCTAAGGACAACAAAAAGGGTTTTGGAGATCCATAGTGGGAAAAAAGGAGAATAAAAAAAAGGCAAAGAGCATTGCTAGGGGACAGAGAGCGTGCTGAGGAGCCTAAACAAAAGAGCTGATCAGCCTTCATTCTGCTTCTGTTTGTCCTGCCAGAGAGATTGATCTTTGGACTGGAAGGGTCAGGCCACAAACGGCTAACATGGAGAAGATTCCCCAGGTAATTCAGGGCCAATAAGAGCTCACAGGGCTGCCCCTTGAAGAGTTCAGAAGCTCATGGACCTGACAGACAGCTTCCCAGGAAAATTCCAGAACTGAAACTGCTGGATGGTCGGTCTGTGAAAGCTTGTGGAGGATGGGAGGACAATGAATGCAGGGCCAGAGAAGGGCGAATGTTCCCCAAAAGGTCTCCTGCAAAGTAGAGGCCACTCAGCAGAAAAAGAACAATGTGATAGCTGGAGTCATTCATGGTTTAATGTCCTTCTGAAGGGGGCCAGGGATCTAGGTTCCATTAAACACTGGGATCAGTGCCTGGCCAGCATTCTCTGCCCCAAAGCCAGGTAGGGTGGCTAACCCCCTGGGGGAGACTATCAGGCTCTCACATGCTCTACAGGGTTTTGGGGGGCTCTACAACAACTGACCAGCATATTGACCCACAGATGAACCACGTCTCTAGCTACGAGGGCAGAACCCAAAGAAACCTCAGAATGTGGAAGGCTGGAACGGGAGACTCTGAAGCCATAAAGCCCTGCCTGGCCATCAGACACTCAGCAGAAACCATTTTTTCAAGGGCAAAGAGGATGCCAGACTCTTCTCTCCTCCAGAGGGCCTGGGGCTCTGCCTTGGAGGTGAAGAATTCTACTGGACCTTCTCCCTGGCTCCACAGGGACTTGGGCCCTAAGAGAGTCTGAAGTTGTTCTTCTGGAGGTTCTGGGAGTCGGTGAGACCTGCTTACCAGCTGTGTGACCCTGAGTGAACCATTTCTGCCTCAGTTTCCTCATCTGCAAAATGGGGATGATAAATAATATCCTCTCCTCTACTGGGAACTTAAGTGTAAAACTCTCTGCCTCCTTGAAAGCTCCATAAGCATGCTGGCTGGCTGCCCCTTCGCCCCTAGGATAGCAACACTGGCTGACATGTGGCTCTGTCCTTCGACGGGGGATTATAAAGTACTTAAGAATATGCTTTCCCTTATTGGTTTATGGCTACAGGACAGCGTGGGCCCGTTTTAGAAATGATGAGATGGGGATCGGAGACGGTCAGTGACTTCCCCAGGGTCATATAACACTAAGGAGCAGAGGTGGGATTTGAACCCAAGCCCACTCCCCCTAGAGCTCAAAGCGTTTAAAAGGCAGCACGTAGGAGTGGTGAAAGTAACACACAGGATGGCTAGGGATATCCGGGGGGCGAGGAGGGTGAGCCCCGCTAAGTGACCCCACTCCATCCACAGGTCCCACTGACCCCGAAGCCCCGCCTCGCCTGTCATTCCTTCTGCTCAAAGTCAAACTAGACCGGCTGGCCCGCCCTTCAGTGTCTCCATTGGTCAGCGTCGCTGTCCTCCTCAGCACAGCGACTCCCCCATTGGCCCACCGTGCCACCCGAGGACGTAGGGACGTAAGAAAGGGCGAGAGCCGGCGGGAACAGACCCGCCTCTCTAGGGCGGCTTCCCCTGACTGGGCAGAGCAGGTCGCGCGCAGCGTCTCGATTGGCTGCTCAAGGCGGGAGGGGACAGCGGGTGGGGCTCAGGTCCGGAAGGACCATCGCGGGGAGCGGGGGAGATTCTGGGGTCCAGCTTACGTTGAGCGGGCGGTAGGCAGATGTAGGTCCGGAAGAACTGGCTCCGGCGCGCCCCCTCCTTAATCCTTTGGGCCAGCGGCTTGCTGATTTGCCGCACGCCCAGATACAGCAGCTTCGCAATGGGGAACGCGCCCACCGCCATCTTGGCGGCCGCATGTGCGTCACGGCCCAAGGCGGGGAACGGCGGGGCGTGGACCCTAGGCGCACGCGCGCGTCACCGGCGCCCGGCCGTGGGTGGAGTTGGAGGCCCTGTGCATGCGCCTCTCGGCTCTTGCGGGGCGCGGTGGCGTAAGCACGCACGCTTCGCCTGACGCTGCGCGCCTCCGTTCTAGCCGATATGTAAATGAATCCTTAGTGCCGGGCGGAGGCGGAGGGGATGGCCGATCAGCGAACATGACGTCACGAATCTCGGCTGTGACGTCACATCCGAGAGGCAATCAATGAGTGCTGATTAATCAATCGCTTTAGTCTTAATAGAGGCCTAGAAGGGGTCGCTCGCCTCCTTCGCTACCGAAGGCCTGGGGAGAAACTCGCCCCTCCCCTTTCTCCTCCTCTCCCTCCACTGCCCCTTTTCCCAACCTCCCTTGGTCCTTTACCCCTCTCTCTCCCCTGTCTTTTCCCTTTTCCCGACTCCTTCTCTTATCCCTTTTCCTGCTCCTCTCTGTGTTCTCTCCTCCCATACCTTTTCCTCTCTGCCCCTGTTCTTTTAATTTTCCCTTAATCTTTCCCTTTCTCCAGTCCTTTCCAAACCCGCTCCCTGCCCTCTTCCCCTTCCTGCTTTCCTTTTTCCTCCCTTATCTGTCTTTTCTCCTTTCCCTTGTCTTTCATCTTCCCCTACCTCTCCCTTTCTCCTTCCCCCTCCCCTGTCCTTTCCTTATTTCTCTCTCCTCCCCCGAGGATGTGGGAAATTCCTCCCTTTCCCTTGTGGAAGACCTTGCAGACATCCCTCTTCTCTTTTAACATGGGATCTTGGGAAACTTCTCTCAATCTCCTTCCCCTCCCCCGTTAGAAGCAGGGGGCAACCTCTAAACTCTCCAGTGCATGATTGGGTACTGTGGAAAATTCCCAATGTCCATGGAGGATCGCTTCTCCCTTAGTGAAAGGACTGTGGAAAATGCTTCTCTGTAATCTGTGAGAAAGACCTTTGCCTCATGAAACTGGTGAACTGTGGAAGATCCTTTTCCCTACTCCCTGGGAATAGACTTCCATGAAGATCCCTTTCCCCTTCCACCAAATATTCTCTTTCCAACAAGGAATATGACTGGAAATTTGTCCCTC
The DNA here is from genome assembly GCF_016433145.1 of Gracilinanus agilis. Taxonomy (NCBI): domain Eukaryota; kingdom Metazoa; phylum Chordata; class Mammalia; order Didelphimorphia; family Didelphidae; genus Gracilinanus; species Gracilinanus agilis. Next base: position 23,700,503 of record NC_058132.1, read on the forward strand.
TTGGAAGAAATATAGATCCATTTCTGAACAGGGGTGATGAAAAATTCTTACCACAGAGAGGAAGTAAGTGCCCAAGAATCTCTTCACCCATTTCTCTAGAATCCACCTTCTGGGTGAGATAGCACTACTGTATGCTAGCCTTGTAGTTAACACAGGCCCCCTACTCAGTCTGTGGCCTCCGAAATTATCTGTGTGTGAGTCAGAAAGATGTCTCAAGATTGCCTAGTCCCTCTTCCCCCACCCCGCCCAGACATCTTACAGCTAAGGAAATAAAAGTAGGGAAAGCAATTTATGTGTCCAAGGTCATTTCTTCCTGACATTTAGAAACATACAAAAATGACTGCCTTGAAGTGTAATGCTATTGCTGGCGCTGAAGGTAGCTAAAAAAATGATAGATGACTCTTATCAGGGAGACCAGAGAGGGGATTCCTCCACTGGGCAGGAAGTTAGGTCTTTGAGGTCCCTTCCATTGATTTTGTGGACTAATTCAATAATCTTTTCCTGAGTGGCCAGAAAGTGATGGGCTGCAAAGAAAAGGAGGCAAGTCCAAGTGTGTCTTCCCGACAGAGTTCCTAGGCTAGCTGAAGGATGGGTCATGTCTAAAGCAGGGAGATCCGGAAAGGAGGGACTAGAAACCAGGCCATGAGAGAGGCAGGTGAAGGAGCTCTGACTATGTGAAGAGAAGACTGAGAGGTAACAAATTGTTGACATTTTTATTGTTTGGAAAGTGCTTTGCACATGTGATGTCCTCTGATCCTCACAACAACCCTGTGAGGTAGGTGCTACTGGTATTACCCCGTATTTCAGATGAGGAAACAGGTTCAGATAGGTGAGCTGACTTGCCCAGGGTCACACAGCTAACAAGTGTTAAAGGTATGATTCAAACCCAGGTCTCTCCCAAATGGAAGTACAGTATTCTTTCCGCTATATCACACTCATAGGCCCAAAGATTTTAGGACTAGTCCAACCATCCCATGTCTACCAAGAAAGAAATGGAGGACTAGAAAGGGGAAGGAGTTTCCCCCAGAATCCCACAACTGGTAATTGTCACAGTGGGGATTTCCAACCAAATCTGCTCACTCCAAACCCAGCAGGCTTCCTACTATGCCACACATACCTCGGGAAATCACTGTATTCAAGTTTCGAAAAGACAGTTAAGTCAAAGAGGGATCAGACTCGGTCTGCTTGGGTGGAGGAGGATGGGGAATGGGGCAGTGGGGAGAGAGATTTCAAAGAAACAGATTTGGGCTGGAACACAGGGATGACATTTTTAACAATTGGTTTGAACCCTTCTATTCTGCATCAATGTTTCTGAGAGTAGGGAGACCTGGCTTCTAGTTCATGCGGTGCTGTTGACTCACTCTGTGACCTCAGATATGTCACTTTACCTTACCGGGCCTCAGTTTCCTTAATTGGAAAAAGGGGGAAGGGCTGTTAGACAAGATGGTCTCCAGTGTCCCTTCCAGGCCTGAAATTCTAGAATAACTGGACACACAGGCTCTTTTTAGAAAGCAAATGGAGAGACAGCCTTGTTGACTGAGGGCCTCACTAAGAGTCAGGAGGGATTTTAAGGACAAATCACAGCCTGTCCAACCTCCCCCAGCAGGGAAGTCACCTCAGAGTAACTGGGGTCAGGCGAAATTCCGGAGGCCTGGAGGCCTGGGGGCTTAGCTAGAGCAGCCTGATAAGAGTGGAAAGGGGCCAGAAGGGGCCCTGAAAGACACTGGGAAATCCAAACACCCTTCCCATCCTCTCAACCCCATTCGGAGGGGGAAACTAAGACCCAGGAAGGGAGGACGATTTGCTTGAGATCATGCAGCTGGTCAGTTGGTCTAAAACCCAAGTCTTCTGACTCACTGTCTTGGGCTTTTTCCAGGCTGTAGTGCTTTAGTGATAGCTAACTGCATGCAGGCTTTTGGGAGGCAAAATGCCACGCTGCCCAGAGAGACCAGGGAAAGGGAGGGGACAGGCTCCGAGTTCCCGCTCTGTTCCTTCCTGTTACAGTTCGTAGCATGTCAGAGCCAAGAAGGAGCTTCCGACATAGAATGTCCCAGTCCCAAAGGGCCCGAGAACACTGAAACATTGACCTCGGGACACTGAATGTCAGAGCCAGAAGAGTCCTTGGAATAAAGAACGTCAGCCTGGGAGGGCCCTTCGGACTGAGAACGTTGGCTGGAAGGACTTGGGAACATGGACCGGCCACACGGAAAGGTAGAATTCCGGAAGCCAAGCTTCGGCGGCCACCTCAGAAGGGAGCTGCAGTGTAGGGAGGGACCTCACCACACAAGGTCAATACGGTACTGGAGCTAGGAGGGCCCTTCCACCACCTGTTATCTAGAACGTTCAAACTGGGAGGGACCTCGGAATGTTAGAACTTGAAAGGACTCAAGAACACAGAACATGGGAGGTCAGAATCAAGAAGCTCAGGATCCTGGATGTGATCTGCAAAGGGCCTGAAAACCGAAATGCTGGAGCTAAGAAGCACCCCAGCACACAGAATGTTAGCCCGAAAGCACTTCGGAACCCAGGATGTCAGAACTAGAAGGAACCTTAGAACGGAGACCACCGAAGCTAGGAGGGGCCTCCCCCTCCCCGTTTGGTTTGAGAGGGAGAGGACCTGAGGCTCAGAGAGGGAAACAGTTTGCCTGAGGTCACACAGCCAGAAAGCAGTAGAACCACAGTTTGAACTCTGGCTTCCTGGCTTGGGGCCCAGGGCACTCTCCAGCCCTGCCATCGCCCGTCCCTTCAATAAACAAATGAGTGATGATAATATAATATTCTGGCTCCTTCCTCAGCTCCTGGTCTTAGTAGAGTCGCAACCACTTCCTGTGTCTCACTCCACAACCCCACCCCCTTGAATCACTTTCCTCATTTAGAGAATTTTTCCCATTCTTCTCCCCCCTTCCCAGTAAGGGTTTCCAGGAATCTCTAGGGGGGTACAATGGGGCAGTGAAGTATGGACCCTGGACGGCACTCACTCACCTCCCCAGCCCCAGCCCAGCTAGTCATTCTGGTCCCCAAAGGGTTAATGTTTAAACCATGCTTTGAGATCCTGGGTCTCTTGTACCCCCTTCTCCTTATTTGGGAAGGCTGGGGTGGGGGTGGGGGCCAGGAGGGTAGAGGGAAGACTCCTCCTAGTGGCCTGGATAGGTGGAGGGAGGGAGAGGCGGCCCATCCTGGCTGGCGGCTGGAGAAAAGCCTCCCTTCCCGTCCTCCCCTCCTCCCCCTCCAGGGGCGTGTGAACCGAAGCCGGGGCAGGAAAGAGGGCCTGGGGGGGACCCTGCAGCTGCTCACAGGCTCCTGGGGAAGGGCCTTCGAAAGCCTCCAGGGCAGCGCTGTCCCTGGCGGGGCCACACAGGCCCGCTTTGGTGCTCTCACTCTGTGACCCTCCGAAGGGTCCCGAAGCCTGTGCCTGGCCAGGGCCAAGGGAGAGCCGGGGGAGGCCAAGCTGGAGGCCGCTTCTGGCTCTCTGACCTTTCCCCAGCGCCCCCTGCCCTTCTGTGCCCTTCCCCTCTCTCCCCCTCCTGCGGGCCTTGGCTGTCCTGCCCATTAACCCCGGGCCCTCCCCGCGCCAGGGGACCCAGTGAATGATGTCCCCTCTCCATCCTGGCTCCGGGCCTCTTCATTCCTAGGAGCCTGGCTGGGAGGGCCGAGACCGCGGGCTGGGGTCCAGGAAGGGTCACTGAGAGGGAGGCAGCATCTTGAGCTGCACATCATCCCCTCGAGAGTGGGAGTGGGAGGCCAGAGCCCCTCCCCAGCCCAGGCGGCCCACACTGTTCCTCTTGGACGACAGCGGGGTCTCCAGGGTCAGGGAGACGTTGGCCATCTCCTGGGGCTTGTCGCTGGCCAGGAACCGCAGGAGGCTGTGCAGGGCCTTGGCCACGTCGCCGCGGGCACCCTCGTTGACGAAGCAGTAGAGGATGGGGTCGGCCACGCAGTTGAGGCTGGTGAAGGCCAGCGAGCTGTGGTAGGCGGCGAAGACCTTCTCCTCGAAGCCGCAGTCCCAGGGACGGCCCAGGTAGACGGCGCTGCGGGACAGCAGGAGCACGTGGTAGGGCGCGAAGCACACGAGCACGATGGCGATGAGGCTGAGGGCCAGCCGCTTGATCTTGGCCTTCTCCTGGCGCTCGGTGGACACGCTGCCACGCACGGCGCGCAGGATGCCCCGGTAGGAGAAGAGCATGAGGGACCAGGGGAAGAGGAAGCCGATGAAGATGCGATAGAGATTCATCCAGGCCACCCAGCCCTCCATGGGGAACTTCTCGAAGCAGAAGGTGTGGTTGTAGCGGTCCCGGAAGAGCTCGTCGTGGAAGAGCGGGGCCGAGTTGGCGCCCAGCTCGGTGGCCCACACCACGGAGCTCACCGCCACGGCCGTCTTGACGCGCCGCAGGCGGGCGAAGCGCAGGGGGTGGGCCACGGCCAAGTAGCGGTCCACGGAGATGCAGCAGAGGAAGGCGATGCTGATGTAGATGTTGGTGTAGAAGACGAAGCCGAAGAGTTTGCAGGAGCCGCGGCCGTGAATCCAGTTGTCGTGGTGCAGGAAGTAATCGACCCACAGCGGCAGCGTGGCGATGTACAGCAGGTCAGCGATGCTCAGGTTCATCAGGTAGACGCCCAGCTCGTTGTGCTGGCGGACCTGGCGGTAGGCCGCCCACAGGGCCAGGCAGTTGGTGGGCAGCCCGATGCCCATGACAATGATGTAGAGGGAGGGCGGAAACAGGTGGTCCACCCTCGAGTCCACGTGACAGCCCTCCAGAGTGGTGTTGCCCATCGTGGGTGTGGAGGGCAACGGAGGGGCGGGGGGGCACCCCCTGATCCAGGTGGGCGGTGGGGCCTCCAGAGGCTGGAGGGCAGGAGGCCATTGGGGCCCCCCTATCCCCTCCAGGGGACTCAGGGACACATGATCAGGGGAGCACAGGGAGCCCGAGGGATGGGAGACAAGAGCTTGGAGGGTTGCAGGAAGGCAAATAAGGGACCGTTAGGGAGCGGAGAAAGGGTGATTAATGAGGGCAGGAGCAAGGAAGAAATACCGGAAGTGTCGGACCAGAGGATCCCTCCGCCTGCCCCCCCTTCCTTCTCCCTAGAGTATCGGAGGCAGAGACAGTAAGTGGGAGCTGGCGGGAAGTCCGAGAAGAATAAGGGGAACAAGAAAAGCAGAATCCAGGGAACTCGGGAGACTGAGGGAGGGACTGTTGGGGTGGAGTGTAGGAACAGGGACGGGGAGTGCCGAGTCCCTTGGTTGTGAGGGGGAATGGGAGAGGGCCAAGGTCTTTGGGAAAGAGAGACGTTAAATGTGGAAAGTCTTTAGGAAATGGGGTGGGGGGTCTGTTGGGAAAGAGAAGCTTTCAGGCAAACGAGAGGGGCAGTTCGGGTCAGGGAGATCCTCCGAGTCGGAGCTTTGTCGGAATCACATCCCTCCACCTCCAGCAAGCTGGCTCGAGAGTCTGAAATTCGTCCTGCGTTAAAAGAGAGAAGCAGGAGCGTGAGGGTTACGGGAGCGTCAGCCCATCCATCCAGCCTGCCACCAACTTCAATTCCATGCCTTGAATGCTTATCAAAAGAGAAGGGGGGGCAGCTGGGTAGCTCAGTGGAGTGAGAGCCAGGCCTAGAGATGGGAGGTCCTGGGTTCAAACCCGGCCTCAGCCACTTCCCAGCTGTGTGACCCTGGGCAAGTCACTTGACCCCCATTGCCCACTCTTACCAATCTTCCACCTATGAGACAATACACCGAAGTACAAGGGTTAAAAAAAAAAAAGAGAGAGAGAAGGGGAAGGGGTCAGCGTGGCAGAGTGGAAAGAAGGCCAGCTGGCATTTAGAAGACCTGCCGTCCAAATCCCCACAGCCTGGCACCTTGAGCTGGCACTCTGAGCACTCGATTCGGCCAAGTGAGAGAGCTGGCCTGGGCTGGATAGGCAACAGGTAAAGGTGCATCATTGTATATGAGGCCATTCCCAGCTGCTGGGGCTGGAAAAGGATGGAGCTGTCAGTCGGGGGTCATCCAGGAGAAGGAGCAGGTCCTTCCATCTGAAGGCAAAGCCTCACCAGCCTGACTGTCCCCGGAAGATGTTGGGAAACCCCCTGGCAGCCAGTCAGTAAACATTCACTAAATGCCTACTCTCTGCCAGGCACTGGAATGTAAGGAAGAGCAAAAGAGAGCCCCTACCATCGAGGAGCTCTCAGTCTAACCGGGAGAACCAGCACGAGTGCGAATCTGGCCCCGCAAGATACATGCAGGAGAAATTGGAGATACTCCAGTTACACACTTGAGACACACTTCACCCGGACAATCACAGGAAAACAACCACCGACTCTAGAAGGCTTTCACTTTGCTTGCCTTTGCTCTCCCCACAAGAATCCCATTTTGGTTTATTTATTTGTTTCAAACCCTTTCCTCCTGTTTTAGAGTCTGTACTTAGTATCAGTTCCAAGAAAGAAGAGTGGTAAAGGCTAGGCGATGAGGGTTAAATGACTTGCCCAGGAGCACACAGCTAGGAAGTGTCTGAGGTCACATTTGAACCCAGGACCTCCCATCTCTAGGCCTGGTTCTCAATCCACTGAGCTACCCAGCTGCCCCCTGGGAAGGGTTTTGGAGGTCATCGCCAACTCTCTTGTTTTGTAGATGAGGAAACTGAGGCTCAGGGAGGTGAAAGACTTGCCAGAGGTCATATATATGGATTCAAACCCAGGGTTCTTGACTATCAATCCAGAGCTCAAGCTCACCTCCCTCACACTATATCTAGCAAATCGGATCCACTCCAATTCTCCTTCCATAGGTAGCCTGGAGTTACCCTAGCTAGGGTGTGTGCCTTCTGCTCCCTGGGTGTGCACACATGGAAGACACTCATGCATATGGATGTAGGGGGCCCTACATGTGTGCTCCCCCGTGGCTCGGTCTGCCCTTCTGGCCTGGCCGAATTCCCCTGGCACCAAAGCATGAGAGCAGCTTCTTAATCCACCAACAGAAAGGTCAAGTGTGCTTGGCAACCCTGCCCCCCTGCCTGACTTCAAACAGTTCCCATGCCCTAAAGCCTATCCCGGCCTCCCCGATAGGAACTTGGATCATGACTCTCCAGGGCTTTGGCCCTCAGCCTCCTCTCTGCTGTCCTTAAATCTTCCCTTTGTGACCCTCAGTGTACCCACTCTGTCCTTAAGCATCCCCCACGCCTAGCCCCAGATTCTCCTCCTTTTAGTCCTTCACTGTCTCCTACCAGGTTGCATCTCTCCTCTCTCTCTGTCCTTCAGACTCCCTTTCCATTTCCCTCCATGTCCCCTTTCTTTTGCCGCTCAGCCTTCCTTTCTCCCCATCTTCATGGCTCTGTGTCTCCCCTCTCCGTCCTTCATCTCTCGCTTGTCTGTTCCTCAAGGGTCCCCTTTCTGCCACTGTCCCTCCGTTTCTCCTGCCTCTGCCCCTCAGCCTCTCCTCTCTCTGTCCTTCAACCTACCTCTCCATTCCTCCATCTTTTTCCTCTTTTTCTCTCCGAGTCTCCCATTGTGGATTCCTCAGCATCCTTTTTCCCATGGCCTCCCTGGTGGCTCCCACTTCTGCTCTTCTCTCCGACTCTCTCTATTTCCCTCAATGGCCCCTCCCTGTCTGACAGTCTCCCCTCTCTCCCTCCTTTGCTTTTCCTCCATTCCTCAATCCCCCTTTTCCCCACCTCCCCGTCCCTTCGGCTCCCCTCTCCGTCTCCACCAGTCTCCCTGCTCCCTATCAAGTGTTCCCCCATCGGTCCCAGCCTGTCCCCTTCCACCCAGCCTCCCGGTGGCCTCGGGCTCTCTGTTCCTGAGTCATCCAGCCCCCCTCTCTCCCTTGGTTTCTTCTTGGAGCTCCATTCCATAATTATCAGTGTGTCCCTTACCTGAAGGCCCTTGGGTGCCGAAGAGAAAACCAGCCACCCTATTTCCTGATATTAAGGAAATTCACCTCCCACCCAATCATTTCCTCCTGGGGTGGGAGGAAGTGGGAGGGAGGTAGGAGAGTGCCCTCCCTCATCCCGAGAAAGGGGACACGTTGGGGCCATATCTGGGGGCTGCCCTTGGTCTGCTGATGCCCCGAAAGACCCCCTTTCCCAAAGCTCCAGCCTCGTATTCAGAGGCTCTTGGAGCTTGGGGATGATCTCCTCAGACCGGAGGATGGGAGAACATGGCTGTGACAAGCCGAGACCAAGAAGGACTTTAGAACGCAAGAGCCAGAAGAAGGCATTATGGAATGGGGGCAAAGTTAGGAAGCACCTCAGGACGCAGAAGGGCAGAGCTGCAAGTCTCAGCTCCTCCTCTGACAAAGAAATGGAATCTGCCCAGGCTCCCGTAGGTGGTGGGATTAGAACCCGGGTCTCTTAATGCCAGCTCGGGGGTTTTTTCTACACTGTCCCTCTTCTGCTGCCTGGTGACCCCTGTGGAGACCCCCTCGCCCCTCACCCCCGTTCCACATATATATATATCTCGAGTTGGGGATCCTCTTTTCTTCCCAGAAGCCTCTGGCGCTCCGGAGGATGGACCTCCAATCTCTGTGGCTTTGCCTCTGCCCCCTCACCTTTTAGTCCCGTTCTCACCTACCAGCCAGGAGGTCTAGAAGACAGGAGTGGGAGGGGAGACTAGGAAAGGGGATGCGGATGAATCATTTGGTTTAGCTCAGGCTCTCCCTGCCTCTGCCTCTCTTCTTCCCCATCTCTTGCATCTCCGTCTTTCTCTGTGGGTAGATCTCTGTCTCTAGCTCTCCCTCCACATCTGCCTCTGTTCCCCCCCCCCCCAGTCTTTCCCGCCCCCCGTTTGGGAAAGAAGCGGGGGGCGAGGGAACAAGGACAAGACTGACATCTTCTCGCGCTCCTCCGCGTCAAGGAGCCCGAAAGACATCGAGAGAGAGCCCGCAATGGCAGGAGAGGTAGGAAGTGGAAGTTGGGGCTGAGGGAGAGAGACAGAGACAGCGCCGAAGGACCTCGCCCGAGAGCTAGCCCCGGGGATGAGCAGGGAAGGGCTGGGGGGCTGGGGCTCAAATGGGGGCTCCCTCCCTCCCGCCCTCCCCCCGGCCCCTCAGCCCGCTCACCAGCTCCGCCGCCCCGCCGCCTGCTTCTCCGGCGATCTCTGTGTCCCCCTCACATCCGCCCCCGCCCCCGCCCCTCAGCCCCTCCAGCCGGCTCCCTCTGGGACCGCCTGCCGGCTCCTGCTCTCGAGAGCAGGCTGCCCATTAGAGGCTGAAATGTGATCACGCCGGCCCGGCCTCGCTCCCCACCTGGTGTCCGTCCCGGACGGCCAGAAACCTGACCCTCCTCCCCCCAGTCCGGGCCATAGCCGGCTTGAGCCCCCACCCCCGGCGGAGAGGCTCAGTGGCAGGAGGAGAAAGAGGAAGGCTGGGAGGGAGAAGGACACAGCGAGCACCCCTGGGTGACAGCCAAGGAGCCCCAAGGGAGGTGGGCGAAGAAGGGGCTCAGCTAGAGCCAGCCTGGCCATGGCTTCTCCTCCTTGGGTGGGGGAGTCCCCTGGGAGCAGCCCCCAGCCTCGCCCAGAGCCCAACACCCTCTTTCCCCTCCTCCCCCTTCTCCGCTCCTTGTTTCTGTCCCAGTCACAGCAGCCAAGTTATTAGCTGTCTAGACACAGGCCAAATTAGAGCCCCCAGCAGGGAAGGGAGGGGGCAGGCAGAAAGCTGGGGCCCTTAACCCTTTGCCCCCCACTTTCCCACCCCACAGCCCATCCAGGTTCTCAGCTTCTCAGTCTTGCTTGCCTCCCCATCCCCCTTGTTTTGGTGAGTGATGCTTCAACTCCTGGCCCCCGAGAATGGAGAAGGGGCTCTTAACGTTGGGGTGGGGAGAGACCCCTTGGGCAGTCCGCCACTCTGGGGAAGCCTTTGGCCTCTTTCTCAGAACCACAAGGCATGAAGGTCAATCTGCAGGATTTATGAAAAAGAGCCAAAGGAGAGAAGATAGCTCGCCAAAATAGATGTGGAAAAAAAACGATTCCCCCGATCTGGGCTCCAGAACCTCCTGACTCCAGTGTGGGGCTTTGAAGGTTCTAGAAATTATCTAGCTGAAAAGACGAAGGTTCTCGGAGGCCCAGGATCTGGATTGTTCGGCTTTTCGGAGTTCTGTGATTTGAAAGTTCTACGGTTCTATGATTCCCCTTTGGGCGACCTCAGACCAAGATTGTCTGGTTCTTTTCCAGGAGCCAGGCTCCCAGGCCCTCCAGACTCCCCGTAGGACCCTCCCAGAAGTGGGAAAGCCTTCTCCCCTTTGGCCCCCATAGCCAAAGCCAGGCTCGGTCCCAGAGAAAGCGGTTGGAAGTAGGGGTGGGGGGGAGCCCTTGGATGGTGTCTAAACCCAAAGAGGGAAGTCCAGGCTGCTCAGGCTCTGATTGGGAGCAGGTCAGGAAGGAGTTAAAGTTGGAGGGTTCAAGGGAAGAAGGTGGAGGGGGGGAGGAAGAGACTCCCTCTCCTCCCAGGCCCGGAATTCCTGAAGCCTTCCTGTCTTGGAGATTTGGGGGGGGGGGGCAGGGAGGAGAGGAAGTAAGGGATGGGAGGGATTAGAGGAAAGGTGGGGGCCAGATCTGCCTTCTGCCTCCAAGGGCTTCTTCTGCTCTTCCTGAACAACTTCTTGAAGGAAATTAGCCCCAACCCATGAGAAAGCCAGAGATAGCAGCACAAAGGAAGGAAACCAGCCTCCTGGGAGAGCCCGAGCTAGAGCTCTTGGGTGTGCAGAGGGACAGGAGGAAGGGGAGAGGAGAAAGGAAGGAGGAGAATGAGACTGCTGGCTTCCCAAAGAGCCCTCCAAGGGCTTCCTCTGACTGGCACAGATGCCAGCTGGGCATAGGCATGAGGGTTCAAGCCAACCTTCAGTAAGTCCTTTCAGACCAGTTTGATTCTTGAGCCAGTCATGGCTCTGGAGTCCATCCCCCACCTTCACTGAGAGAGTCAGAGATAGATGGAAAGCCAGAGACAGAAATGGGGGCTACTGGCAGGAGAGACAGAGACAGAATGAGATAGTTATAGAGAGACATCGAGAGAATCCAACAGGACAGACACAAAGACGGAGAAAAAACTACAGACACAAAGTGACAGACAGAGAGATCAGGGAGGGCTTTCTGGAAGGGGCTGGGACCAGGGGGTCACTAAGCTGGTCCCAGAATGGTGAGGATGGCCCAGAGAGGGATGGAGCACCAGAGGATCCAGCTTTGAAGGACTTCCTTGGCCCTTCCCGATCCTGCCTGACCCTGAACAAACTACTTGTCCTCTGCTCCTAAGTTTTCGGCTCCCTGCCGTGGAGGAGCTGGGCTGGGTGGTGGATGGGCATCCTAGATCCAGGAAGCTTTACTTTGCCAACTTGCTATGTGATTCGGGGTGTCTCATGCCCTCTCTGGCTTCCTTTTCATTATTTACAAAATGGGAATAATTAACTCCTGCCCCACACCTAGCCACAAGCTAGGTGGTACCATGGCCTGGAGTCAGGAAGACTCACCTTCCTGAGTTCAAATCTGGCCTCAAACACTTCCTAGTTGGATGATCCTGGACAAGTCACTGAACTGTATTCCCCTCAGTTTCCTCATCTGTCAAACAAGCCGGAGAAGGAAATGGCAAACCACTCCAGTGTCTTTGCCAAGAAAACTCCAGATGGGGTCACAAGAGTCACAAGGCTGAAAAACAACAACAAAAACCACTGCCCCGTCTTCCTCAATCACAGGAGGGTCATTACTTGGGGGAAAAAAATGTTCTGCAAGCCTTGAAACTGAGTAACTGAAAGCATTTTATGGTCCTAAATGGTCACAAGGGGGCAGGGAAGAGATCTCTGTGGGTAGAAGCAAGCAGGGAGGGCTTCCTGAAGGATTCTGGGAAGGTAGGTCAGCACTGGGAGGGCTGGAAGCAAAGAGGACCAGGGGCTGGCCCTGAACCGAAGGATCTGAGTTTCTCCTACACATCTACCCCATAAACCCCTGGGAATTCAGGCTGGGTTGATGATGATCCGAGGGTCCTAGAGGCTTCCACTCATCCCAAAATTCCAGATCTTAGGAGAAAAAAGAACCTGGAGCCAATTCCCGGCCCCTCTCTCTGGCTTTGTTTCCCCTCCTGACACTCAGGATGGGGAGTTTCAGACTGTTATAGCTAGATCGAAGCCCACAAAGCCCCCACATAGATTAGAGTGGGGCCCTAGTCTGGCCCTTTAACCTGGGGAAGGCTCACCTCCCTGGGCCTGCCTACACTGTAAGCCTTTGGAGGGCAAGGACTGTCTTGCCTTTTGTGTGGGTCTGGCACACAAGTAGGCACTTGAATGTTGTTGTTGTTTTTTTTAAGAACCATACTAAGGATCAGTTCCAAGGCAGGAGAGCAGTAAGGGCTAGGCAGTTGGGGTTAAGTGACTTGCCCAGGGTCACCCCAGCTAGGGAGTAGCTGAGGCCACATTTGAATCCAGGACCGCCTGGCTCTCTGTCCACTGAGCCACGTAGGTAGGCACTTAAATGTTGATTCATTTTACTAAACTGGAATTCAAGTTCTCTAAAACGAGGGGGTTAGGATTCTTGGTGGCTCCATCATTTTCCGCTCTGCCCCTAGAGATACCCCCATTCCAGGCGCCACGCCCGGGGCTGGGAAGCGTCTTGGCCGAGGTCGCACAGCCAGTCTGATGGTTGATTCCCAATCCTTCCCCCTGGATTTCCGGCCTGACCCCTTACGTGGGTCCCCGAGTCCCAGCTGCCGAGATAAGGAGCCCCGACTTCAAGTAGGCATATCAGGGCCAGAGGGAGGGGCAATGGCAGGGGCAGGGAGCAGCCCCCCAAGGAGAAAAGGAGGTCCCTCCCTCAAGCGGGAGCAAGGCTGCGGCCCCACGGGGTCCGAGGGACACCCACAGAAATCCCAGCAGAGATCTACACTGACACGCACGCGGGAGCCGCGAGCGCCAAAGCTTGAAGTCAAGAAGACCCCAGCTCGAATCCAGCCACAGATACTTCCTAGCTGTGTCCCCCTGGGCCAGTCACGTTTCCCTTTTTGCCTCGGTTTCCTCATCTGTGCGATGCTCTGGAGAAGGAGATGGCGAACCCCTCCAGCAGCTCTGCCAAGAAAACCCCAAAAGGGGTCACCCCCAGGAATCAGAGAGGACTGAGACGGCTGCCCCCCGTGTGAGGCCCAGCCGGGACCACCCCTCGGGGTCCCCCGGCTCTGCCCTGCCCCAGAGAGATGCAGCCACACTCTTGCCCTCCGAGTGCACGTGTCTTTATTTCTGAATGATACAAAAGAATGAACTTAAAAAAAACCTAAACTAATGTGTCCTCCTCCCTGCAGCTGTGAGCCCCGGCCCCCCCTTCCCCCCTCCCCCCCCCCCGAGAAATATAGAGACCTCTGTCTGCTCGGCGCTCGGCCCCCTTCACCCGCGTAGAACTCTCTTCCGTGTATATATATATATTATATATAAATCTCTCTCTACATATAGATTCTGTGTAATATATTATATTTCTCTCTACGTAGTCCTAGAACGTCCAGGCCCCGGGCAGGGGCTCTCTTCCCCCTTGGCCCTGCTGGCCCCCCGGGGCTCAGACCACCCGCCACTGCAGGACGCTGGTGTCCTTGCCCCCTGCCGAAAGAGCGGCCGAATCGTCCCACAGGAAGGCCACGTTGGTCACGTGGCTGCTGTGGCCCCCGTACTTGTGGCTCGGAGCCTGAGGAGGGAGAAGAAGAAGGGGGGGTTAGAGGGGGGCCGGCCCCCCCCAGCCCCCCATGTTCTTCGCTTTGCTCCCTCCGGCCCCGGCACTCACCCTGGGATGAGAGCAGGGATAGGCGAACAGGTGCACTTTGCCGAAATCGTCGGCCGAAGCCAGCAGCGCCTTGTCGTGGGATCGAGCCACGGCGTTGATGTCGGTGCCGTCGGCTCCCTCGGACCAGATCCCTGGGGGCAGGCAGAGGGTCCCGGGGGTGAGAGCGGGGAGGGACCTTGCAGGGAACTGACTCTCGTTTGACTGAAGCCCAGAGAAGCCTGGGGGGAAGCGCCGGGGCCCAGGGGGGGCACAGAGGGGAGTGGGGCTCAGGAGGGGCTCTGTCCTGCCCCCTCGGCTCCCCCAGCCCCCAGCCAGAAGAGGAGGGTTTCACCCATTACTCAGGGGATGAGCCCCCCAGCCCCCCCACTCACCAAACACTCCGAATCCCAGGACGCAGGTGGCCGTAGCCCACTCCACGTTCCTCACCGTATCTGCGCTAGTGATTTGCTTACAAGTGGCGGGATCCCCTGAAGGCCAGAGGGAAGAATGTTAACAGGCTTCTGCCGAGAAAACCGGACCTAAGAGTCAGAGAACCCCTAGAAACTCTCCTTCCTGGACTGGACAGCGGAACCCAAGGCTAAGACCCGGGCCGAGGAGGCAAGCCAGGTTAAAGAACGTAGCCCACTTCCTAACTGGGTGACCCTGGACAAGTCACTTACCCCCATCTGCCTTAGACCTATTACTAGGGGCTTAAAAAATAAAACTATAAAACCAAACCAAACCCCAAAGAGCGCTGCCCCTGGCAATGATGAGCCGAAGGAATTGGCGGGATCCCCACTGCCCAGCTTAGTCCGGGCCCATTAAAGGAAAAGATGGCGGCCACGAAACTAGCCACACGGAGGGTTGTGAGTTGGCATGTTGGGGAGGCCGAGGGCTAGCCGGCCCAATGAGCTGGAAACATGGCCGGCTGGAGATCCGAGTCTTCTTCCCAGACCGCCCCACATCCCCCCCAGCACCCCAGGCCCTTCCACTCACAGTAGAGGATTTCATAGTCCCCTGAGTTGGTGACAAAGCAGGAACTGTCTTCCGCCCAGTCCAGATGTGTTATAAAGCTGGAGTGACCCTGGAAGAGAGCAATAGGGGAAGGGAAATGATGAGAATGGCAGTAAGGACGGCCGCCAATAAAAGCCTTTACTGGGCAGCTAGGTGCTGTGGTGGATGGAGTGCTGAGCCCGCAGTATGGAAGATTCCTCTTCCCGAGTTCAAATCCAGCCTCAGACACTTCCTAGCTTCGTGATCCTGGGCAAGTCACTTCACCCTATTGGCCTCAGTTTCCTCATCTGTAAAATGAGCTGGAGAACTAAATGGTTGACCACTCCAGTATCTCTGCTGAGAAAAACTCCAAATTTGGATCAATTAAACATGACTGAAAAACCTGGACAAGAGCTGAATAACAAAAGAGGCGTCACACTCTCCATCTCAATCTGTCAATAACCATTTCCATCGGCGGCCGGTCGGCCCCATAGTTCCTGGAGAGTTTAGAGAGGTTGCCCCCTGCTTCTAATGAGGAGCCAACATGCCCGGGGACAAGGAGGCAACGTCTCTGGCCGGGGCACGGGCAGTTAGGGAATCGGGAATGTCTCCTGAGGAAGGGGATGCTGGAAGGAAACCAGGGCTTCTCGGAGGGAAGGCATTTTATAGCTGGTCCTCACACCAGCTCGGGGACAGAGATATGTTATTCCCGTCCTGTAGGTGAAGGTCTTTGTGCAGTAGTGGGAATTGAGCTGCTCTCAGAGCCATGGAGAGCTGGATTCCAATCCTACCCCCCCCCCCAACACACATCACTGTGTGATCCAGGCAAGTCACTGAATTTTTCAGAGCCAGAATGAGTACCTGTCAGCACTGATGGAGAGATTTTTCTTGCTGGTCGTACCCTAAGCCCATGTAATCACAGTTACAGAAAGAAAAAAAGGAGGAAACTGAGGCTCACTCAGAGGGCTTCAGGGACATGCAGAGGGTATTCTGGCTAACAAGTGTCTAAAGGAAGATTTGAATTCAGGTCTCCCTGACTCCCAAGTCCAGTCCTCTAACCTATACCAGGCTTCATCCTAGGTTAAATGTTAGCCCCCGGGATTAGGGCCATGGCTCCTGAGGCCGCCATCTTGGGGAGTCTGGGGAGCCTCGGAGGAAAGGTCATGGAGACGGGCTTGGGTTGGGCTGGGGTCTTACACACTCACCGAGCACTTCCCCAGGCGGCTGACTTTCCGGCCACCCTCGCTCACACTGTACACGTACACCAGGTTGTCATGGGAGCCCACCGCCAGGAACGCCCCATCTGTCGGGGACAGGACGAGACGGGCCCTCACGACCAAGCCCTCCCGGCCCCCTGACCCAGCTTGCCTCCCTGGGTTCTCTTCTGCCCAGAACTGGCCATTTCCTACCTGGGGAGAAGCTCACCACGGAGATCTGCTCGTTACCGTCCGTATGGATGGCCACGAGGTCATGCGACTCGGTGTCCAGGAGGAGCCACCTGGAAGGGCACACTGTGCTGAGCCGGGAGGCCTGGGTGTTCCCCAGACCAGAAAGCTCCCCCCACCCCTTCTCAGCGGGGAGGAGAGGCCAGCAAAGGGTTCAAGGACTCAGTTTCCTCAGTTGTAAATGAGGTTAATAATTGCCTCACGGAATGGTTACCGGTAAAGGCTTTGGAAACCGTGACGCCCCAGAGGGAAGGAAGGTGTTATCTGGGGGAGGCTCAGGTCCAGATGATGTAACACAGCTATTGAGGGACGGAGCTGCGGGGGGCTACCATGAGGGTCGATGGAGATCAAAGGGTGGGCTTTTTCCCTCCCACCTTCCCCCCAGACAGTGTCCCTCAGGGGGCCCTACCTGCCAGTGACTGTACCCACAGCCAGGACGGAACCACTGGGGTGGAAGCCAGCCGAACGGGCAGGGTCCTGGAGGCCAGGAGAGAAAAGGCAGCAGTGGGTGACTGGCACCTCCCGAGTCCTTCCATGACCTAGCAGATCCTTCTCTTTACCGCCTCGTCCTGGGCCCTCTTCCTCCCGAGTTCAGGGATCTCCCTTGGCTCCCCATAACCCCCGGGGCCCAGGCCAGGCCTTTCAGTCTTGTATTGGAAGCCCCAGTATTCCTCTCCAGCTCCATCCCCTTTTTTTGCTCTCCAGTCCTCCCCATCCTTCACAGGTCAGACGGAGTGTCCCGTCGCCTTGACCAGGAAGTCCTTCCTGACCTCCCCATCCACCACTAGGTAATAAGGCTCTAGAGTTCCCTGTTTGTGGGCTCAGGGCCAAGTGAGAAGAATTGTACTAGCTTGAGCTAATGCAGAGAGTGGGGACAGAGAAAATCTTGGGAGCTGGACCAATCAAGGAGGGCTTCCTGGAGAAAAGAGAGAAAAGAGCCAGGCCCTGAAGAGCTGGCAGCGGCTTAGAAGGGAGCTCTCAAAGCTCAAGAAGACTGGGAGGGCTTCCTGGAAGAGGTAGCATCACCAGAAGGCTGGTGAAGGGCTTGGGCAGCCAAGTCAAGGGGGGACTTCCTGGAATCAAGAATGCGGAGGGAGGGCCCTGCTCTGGGGAGAACATCAAGAGTAAATTGAGGGGGGCAACTAGGTAGCATGGTGGATAGAGACCCAGGCCAAATCTGGCTTCAGACACGTTCTAGCTGTGTGACCCTGGGCAAGTCACTTACCCCTCACCTGCCTAGCCCTTACCGCTCTTTTGCCTTAGAAACGAGGGTGAGGGTTTAATACAAAAGGAGTGACTTGGGATGGGATCTTCCTCTGACTCACCTCGATGATCTTGCTCCATATGGGTTGGTGCGAATCTGCGCTCCACAAGTGTACCTGCTTGTCCTGGCCGCACGTGATGAACTGGCCCCGGCTGGGGTGGGCGGCCAGACCCCACAGCTCCTCAGTGTGGCCCTAGGTAGGGTGTGGGGGACGGAATCAGCACAAAGAAAGTCAGAGGTGGGAGGGCCCTCCTTGCTGACCACGTGCTTCAGTGCTCTTAGCTTACCAGTGAGAGAGTGACATCCCACATTCTAAGGCCATTCTGTGTTCGAAGCTCCCCCAGAACTCTCACACTCTGTGTTCTAAGACCACGTCCAACTCTGACACTGTCTGGTTTAAGGCTCCTCTCAGCCAGGACATTGCATGTTCTAAGCTCTCTCGGGGCTCTAAAACTCCATGTTCTAAGTCTCCTTCTCGCCCTGACTAAGGCTTCTCTCAGCTGATATTCCCTGTTCCAAGGTCTCGCCTAACTTTGATGTTCCATAATCCAAGCTCCCTCAGAGCTCTAAAACTCCATGTTCTAAGTCTACTTCTCGCCCTGACATTCTCATTTTTAAGGCTCTTCTCAGCCAGGACATTGCATGTTCTAAGGTCATTCCATGTTCTAAGCTCTCTTGGGGCTCTAAAATTCCATGTTCTAAGTCTCCTTCTCACCCTGACTAAGGCTTCTCTCAGCTGCTATTCCCTGTTCCCAAGGTCTCGCCTAACTTTGATGTTCCATGATCCAAGCTCCCTCAGAGCTCTAAAACTCCATGTTCTAAGTCTACTTCTTGTCCTGACATTCTCTGTTCTAAGGCTTTTCTCAGCTGACATTCTCTGTTCCAAGGTCTCTCAGGTAGGACATTCCATGTTCTAAGCTCAGTCCATGTTCTAAGCTCCCTCAGAGCTCTAAAACTCCATGTTCTAAGTCTACTTCTCGCCCTGACATTCTCATTTTTAAGGCTCTTCTCAGCCAGGACATTGCATGTTCTAAGGTCACTCCATGTTCTAAGCTCTCTCGGGGCTCTAAAATTCCATGTTCTAAGTCTACTTCTCGCCCTGACATTCTCTGTTCTAAGGCTTTTCTCAGCTGACATTCTCTGTTCCAAGGTCTCTCGCAGGTAGGACATTCCATGTTCTAAGCTCCCTCGGAGCTCTAAAACTATGTTCTAAGTCCATGTAAGGCTCTTCTCAGCTGATGTTCCCTGGTCCTCTCCCGCTCTGACATTCCAGGTTCTCGGCTCCTTCAGAGCTCTCATACTCTTTGTTCTAAGGCCACTTCCAGCTCTGCCGTTCCATGCCCAAAGGTCCCTCCCGGTTCTAGTTTCTGGGATGTGACAGCCCTGAAACCCTTGTAAAGCTTCGGGCAGAGACAAGGCCCTCAGAGGTTCCTCTAGACCGCTGGAGAGCCTGGTTAACGCGGGTCAGTACTGCCCCCCTGTGGCCACCTCAGGCCTCTACCAAAGGGAGGCCCAGAAAAGCGAAGCACCTTTCCTAGCTCCCACTGGTGACGGGAGTATTTGAACCCGGCCCCGAGCCCAGAGTCAGAGCTGGGCTAAATCGATGGGTTAAATGGCGGCCAACAAGGCTGAGGCAGGCCCGGGATGCTCCTCATTGGAGAGGTGGAAGGGGGCCTCCGGAGAAGACGCTAAGGGGGCTGGAGGGGCAGAGGGGGTGGGACACACGCCGGTTAGACGGGGCAGGAGGGAGGGCGCTCACCTGGACCAGGGCAGAGAAGCCCGTGTGGACGGAGCCTCGAAGGATGGAGTTGCGGGTCGTGCCCACAAACAGCTCATCTCCCCGGCCTTCTGCCACCGTGCGCACTGGCCCAAGAGCCTCAGGGACCTGGGGAGGCGGCAGGGGAGGGGAGTGGACTGACCAGCAGGGACACACAGGCACACACATGGGGGACCGAGGGAGGGACAGGGGCAGCGTTAGGGCCGGGACTCCCAGACCTCCCCGGCCCTGGCCTTGACCGGGGACCTGGATCTCCCTGCGTGTCTCTGCGGGCCGGGAGCCGGACAGGGAAGGTCCAGTCAGGTAGATCAGGACTACCTAGAGCTGAGGCCGACCTCGGAGGCCATCAAATCCAGCCCTCTCGGTGTACATCTCAGGAAGTGGCGGCCCAGAGAAAGCAAATGACTTGGCCAAGGTCACAGCAGAGCCTGGATTTGAAGCCAGAGTTCTTTCCACAGACTCACTAGGCCAGGGGTTGAACCCAAAGAAAAACCTGTTATTATCTATTCTCATTTTCCAAGGGCCTCCACATTTCCCAAGTATTTTCCATGTCTTATGATGCACCGTGCAGACAGTGTGATGCCCATTTTACTGATGAGCAAAGCAAGGATTAGAGAAGGCTGTAGGTGGGGAGTTATGGAGGAGATAAAGGAGGAAGGAAGGAAGGAAGGAAGGAAGGAAGGAAGGAAGGAAGGAAGGAAGGAAGGAAGGAAGGAAGGGAAGGGAAGGGAAGGAAGGAAGAAAGGAAGAAAGGAAGAAGGAAAGAAGAAAGGAAGGAAGGTGCTTAACTTTTCTGTGTCATGGAGCCCTGTGACTGTCTAGAGAAACCTTCAGACAACCACTCTCAGAATAATTTTCTAAATGTATGAAATACATAATATGACAAATGAAACAAATTACAATGAAATTCAGTTGTCCAAATACTTTTTAAAAACCAAGTTCAGGAAACCAGGTTAAGAACCCCGTGACTTAATCTAATATAAGCTCATTAGGGACAAGAAATATTTTAACTGTGTCTTTGTGTCCCCAGTGCTTCGCATAGCATCTGGCACTTTTTGAATTGTTAAAACTAAAGGCATAACTATGTGTAATTCTTCCTAGTCAAGAAAAGAGCCTAGAAGAGATGGACACTTATCTGGCCATAAGAATTTCAGAAATGGAGGAGGGAACAGCTGTTTTTAGGTATGTGTGACTCAAGGAAGGAAAAGATAATAAGATATACAAGAGAGCAGACAGCAATGAGCAGCCAGACTGCCTACACTGCTGAGAACTGTTCTTTTTTATCCTATGTCAGACATTAGATCCTTACCAGGCAGGATCTGCACCAAGGACAGACCCAGTCTACTCTGGTCCTTTGGTCAATACTCACAGACCACACTTAATTTACAAAAATTGTTAATGACTAAAATAAAACATAGGCCTCCTCTTAAGTAAAGTTTTCATTATGGGGTATGGATGTTAATATTAAACTGAGTCTCTCAGCTTTTGCATTTCCTGGCTGGAACACTTAAAATTAATGAGCCTTATGCTGCACTCACGTTTTTGCTCTATAAAGCACACACAAGGATTGTTTTTCTCCCATCCAAATAGGCCATGTAGGCTTTCATCAACCTATCATCAAATAGCATTTATTAAGCTCCCACCTGTACATAGCAAATAACACTGCCATGAGCTAAAAAAGGTTGAGGAAAGGACAAGTTCATTTGACAGCTGCTCTTGAAGGGAGATGGAGTGTTTGGAATGGCAGATATTTTTAGAGGTTCAGAGGATGATACATTTAGAAGTTGGAAGGGATCTTATTGGCCATTTAGCCTAATCCCCTTATTTTACAGATGGGGAAAGTAAGGTCCCAGAGAGGTGAAAGGACTTTCATGCAGTCAGTAATCCAATCATCAAAGCTGGGTTTAGAATTCTGATTTTCTGACTCCACAGTTGATTCTCTTCTAAAAACCTTTGTTTCCTTCACCATGGACCCCTTCTTGGAATAATGTTTTTAAATACATATGATAAAATACATCAGATCACAAAGGAAACCAATTAAGTTAAAATACTGAGATTAAAACATTTTAAAAACAAATTCAAGGGTCTGAGGTGAAAAACCTCTGCCCTATATTTATACCCTTTTGGTACTATAGCTTTAGTGACTGATCCACAGCAATTTCTAGCAGACTTGACTGGTTTAGAATCCTATCACATGTGGATTCACATTTAACCTCAGTTTACCTTCAGAAGAAACAAGGTAAAAAGAAAAGAGAGGTGGTTTTGGACCCACAAAAAACTCGTTTCAAATCCTACCTCCAACACTTACTAGCTGTGTGATCATGGGCCAGCTACTTAATCTAAGTCTTGGTCTCTTCAAATATAAAATGGAGGTAATGCCTCTAGTCCTTATCACATATAGCCTCTGAGCCCAAAGCCAGAGCTCTTTCCCTTGGCACCAGGCTGCCTCCAAATATCACACCAATGGATCCTCAAAACAGTTCTATGAAGTAGGTAGAGGAAGTACAATTCTCTTCATTACAAGGGTCTGTAGGGAGAGGGAGAGTGGAGCTCCTCGTATAATTCCTCCTGGAAATCTGTCAAGATTTCTCACAAAGTTAACTCATGATGGAAAAATAAACCTGTCCCAACAGGTCATGAAGGGAGATGGGCTAAGCATTCTTCCTCCTCTCTAACTAAATTGGTGGCTTTGCAGAAAACCAAAATGTTTAGACAATTGTACTTAAAGGAAAGGAAAAGCTCATTAGATTTCACATGATGTCCAGTGCTGATTTAGTGGACATGAATATTTTGAAGAAAAAGGTCTACAAAATAAATCAACAGTATAAGTAAGATTTAGGGGGAGGGAAGAGCTTCCCAAAATTATGAGAACCAATTGTTTTTAAGCACTTCAATGGCACCCAATTATAGATAAATGTTATCACTCAAATGTAAATAGGACTGGCACTTCTTTGGCTGGTGACAGTCTAATTTCAAAATATTCTAATCCAGTAAAGCAGGATCTCCAGTAGGATTCTTATTTCATTGTGGATTTGAGTCCTACTTTTATACTAACCTACCTGTATAACCTTGGACAAACTACTTAATTTCTCCAATCCAGAGTCTCCTTATCTGTAAAATGCAATAATGATGCCTGCTTGACATAGATCACAAGGTTGTTATGGGGGTTAAATAAGATGCTATCAAAAGAATATACTTCATAAACCATAAAGTGTTACATAGATACAAGGAATTATTACATAATTATGCTAATTATAATATATAATTAAATATAATGATATAATGATATTAAGGCCACACAAGTCATTTCTATATTTCCACAATTAATAGATGGGCTAGAAGGGAAGTTGAATAGAATGCATGTTTTTCTCACCTAATGGAAAGAATTGAAAAAAAACTTAAATAAATAGTTATTTTTAATACATAAATAAGAAATAGTAAAAATATAAAAATGGCCAGCCTGAACTTGATCTAGCCAAGTGGAAAACTCTAGACTTGTTTTGCCATTTTAAACTGGCTTCCTTATTAGGAGAGCCCACCTCTTATTTGGTCTAATTATCTAAAATGATGTTTGAAAATAGCAATCTCACTCCTCCTACCACTGACACAGAAACATCAGCTAAGAAAGAGATATTCATTATTCCACTAACCACTCTCTCCCCAACTGCCCCACCCAAAAATGATGTTTGGGCATTTTCNTCAAAGGGGGCAGGGCCACAGCTAGGAAAGCAAGGGGCAGAGATCCCAACCCATTTAAACAAAAAATACAGGGCCAGCTAGGTGGCTCAGTGGATTAAAGTCAGGCCTAGAGATGGGAGGTCCAGGGTTCAAATCTAGCCTCAGACACTTCCTAGCTGTGTGACCCTGGGTTAGTCATTCTATCCCAATTGCCTAGCCCTTACTGCTCTTCTGTCTTGGAGCTGATACTTAGCATTGATCCCAAGATGGAAGGTGAGGGGGTTTTAAACATCCAATCAATCTGATCTTTGATTAAAATGGACTCAGCCCAGAAGGCATGTCAGAAGAGGCCGGGCAAGGCCAGGGATCTGTGAGGTCCAGCTAACATTTCTGTCTGTGGATTTCCTCTTGACCTCCCTGGGCCTGAGATCTGCCCACACAAGGGTCCTTTCTTTCTCTCCAAGGACTTTCCAGCTGGAAAGGGCTTTTAGAGATGGCCTTTCAGAGCTGGAAACTGAGGCCCAGAGAGGATTCTCCAAGGTTGGCCTGGGAGCAGGAAGCAGAGGCAAGATTCGAAGCCAGGTCCTGCTGCCTCAAAGCCATCCATTTCTCTTTCACCTAAAAGTTAGCCTCTCAAGGCCGGGGCTGGCCAGGGCTCGGGAGGGGCAGGGCTTCGGGGGAGGTGGGGGACACCTGGCTCCCAGCCTCCCACCCCTTACCTCAACCTCCTGCAGCTGGCTGTAGTCCCGGCCCCAGAGCACCACTCGCCGGTCCCGGCCGCCCCCAGACACCAGCGTCCCGTCCCGCAGGACGCACAGGCCGAAGACACCGCCCTCGTGGGCCCCAGGCACCGCGTGGCTGATGCGTGTCCCTCCTGTAAGGGAGATCAGAAGGCATGTGCCCGCTCTGCCCTCATTCTCCATCTTAGCTGGTCTCCTCTCATCCCTCTTTCCCCTGATCACCCCTCACCTCACTGATAGCTTCTGACAGAATTTGAAACCAGAGTGTCCCTCCTCCCCTCCATCGTACAGAGAGAGAAACTGAGGCCAAGAGAGGTTAAGCCAGTGGGGCTACTACAAGTGTCCTACATTCCCAAGTCATGTTTTTTCCATTCACTGTGCCTGAAGCTAGATGGGGAGGCTTCCTTGTGGAGGGAGAGGAGAGGGGGCCCCCCAAGAAGGGGTGTCTCTGACCTTTTCCCCAGATATAGATGTTCCCACTGGAATCTCCAGTGACCACGTCGCCTCCCTCTGTGAAGGCCACGCTCAACACATACTTGGGCTTCTCATGTTTCTAGGGGAAAAGAGTGAGACAGATGGCATCATGGGGAACAGGAAGGAACCTCATGGGGGTGGACTTTCTGCCTTGCAGCACTTTTTTTTTTTTTAATCCTCAACTTGTCTTAAAATCAAATCTGTGTATTGGCTCCAAGGCAGAAGAGCAGTTAAGGGCTAGCTCAGTGGTTCCCCAACTTTTTTGGCCTCCCGCTCCCTTTCCAGAAAAAATATTCCTTGGCCCCCTGGAAATTAATTTTTAAAATTTTAATAGCAATTAATAGGAAAGATAAATGCACCTGTGGCCATCACCGCCCCCCCTGGATCGCTGCAGCACCCACCAGGGAGTGGTGGCGCCCACTTTGGGAATCACTGGGCTAAGGCAATAGAGGATAAGTGACTTGCTCAGGGTCACCCAGCTAGAACATGCCTGAGGTCAAATTTGAACCCAAGACCTCCCAGATTTGAGACCCAGAGAGGGTAAGTGTCTCCCAAGATTACAGGTCAAACCATGGTCTGGAAGTCTCCAAGTCTGGCCCTCTAGCCACTGAGCCACCTAGCTGCTCCACCTTGCAACACACTCTTAAGCCACCTGGTTGTGTCTCCATTATCTCATTTTTTCCTCCCTCTTTCTTCTTGGTCTCCCTTCTTTGCTGCCATCTCCGACTGTTTCCTGTCCCTCCCTCCTCCACAATCCTTTGGGTGTCTGTTGATCTCTGCCTTGGAGTTCCTCCCCATTATGTGCCTCTGCTTATTGATGAGGACTATGGAGAGGCCAGGAGATCCCCAAAGCTGCCCACTTTCCCCATCTGCCTCTGAGTGTCTCTTTAGCACTCGGGCCTCCGCTTTCGCCTTCTTCCCATCTTCTGTGTCTTTTTCCCGTCTCTGCCTCTGAATCCATCTGGGTGTCTGGATCCGTGTGTGCGCGTTACATCCCTCTTCCAGTCTCTGTTCCCATTTAAGGATCTGCCTGCTGTCTCTGTTGGTCCTTTGTGCTGGGGCTCCCTGTCTGCGTCTGTGCATGTCTCACCCTCTTTCCTTATGGCTGCTAAGTGTCTTTCTGGCTCCAGCCTGGTCCCGACATCTTTCTCTCTTCCCTGCCAGCACCCCTGCCTCCTAAAGTCCCCCAGAGTCGGAAGGGCCCTCAGAGACCATCCTCACCTCAAAGATCCCTTGCCTCTTGCTCAGGCTTCCCCCTTCAAGGGTCCAGAAATAGATGTGGGACTTCCCACAGGTGATGATTAGGTTGGGCTCAGTAGGATGGAAGGTGGCTACCAGGACAGCCTCATTGGAACACTGTGGGGAGGAGAAGGAACAAGACACATCCATAAGAAAGTCAAAGCCACAAGTGCCCTTAGAGATCACTGAATGCCACCTGCTCATTTTACAGATGGGGAAACTGAGACCCAGAAGAGTTAAGGGTCTCCTAAGATCACAGGGCAAGCCATGGTCTAGTGGAAAAAGTCCCAGCCTGGGAGCTGGAAGATATCAGATTGAGTTGTCAGTTATGTGAAATGGGAAAAATGGCTTTTCTGTGCCTCAGTTTCCCCACCTATAAATTGAACAGGCTGGAAAAGATGGTTTCTAAAGATTCTTCCATCTGCAACAATTTGAGTTGAGGGTTTCTATTTTCTAATCCACTAGAGGGAGCTTCTGGGTGAGGATTGTTGTCGAGACCTTGGGGATTCCAGGATTGGGACAGAGGGGTAGGGTAGCGTTAAGGGAAGAGAGACTCTCACACTGGCAGGCGTATGACAATCTAGCTTGTTACTCTATCAAACAGGCTTTAGGCTACTGCTTCCCAAGCTAGAAGCAGTCCCTGATTTATCTTTTTCTATGGGAACTAAACTTAATGCATCATTGGAGTCAAACAGTCAACACACATAGTTTTGGCTAAAGTCTGGCCTCTGGAGCCGGGGAGGAGGATTCTCTCTGCCTTTCATAGCTTTCTCAAGGTTACGGTGCTCTCTTTTCTGCACCCATATCCTCTTTGTGAACCCCTGGGATAGAAGAGGGAGAGTTCAGGGGGGATTTAATCCCTTGGTCCCTCACAGGTTGTGGGGAGGGAGAGCAGTCCTATGGCATCTCCATTGTTGAAGAAAGACCCCCCCCCCCCCCGGGGCAGGGAGATAAGAGATCAGGGTTCTAATTTCATTGATTTGCTGGGTAAGCTAGGGCTAGTCCTTTCTCTTCTCTGGGGCTTGGTTTTGTTGCTGCTGCTCTTGCTCTTCAGTCGTGCCTGACTTTTCCTGACCCTTTTGAGGGTTTTCCTGGCAAAGATACTGGAGTGGTTTGCCATTTCCTTCTCCAGCTCACTTCACACTTTAGGAAACTGAGGCAAATGAGGTTAAGTGACTTGCCCAGGGTCACACAGCTATATAAGTTTCTGAGGCCATATTTGAATTCAGGAAGATGAGTGTTCCTCTCTCCAGGCCTGGGGTTCTATCCACTGCACCACCCAGCTGGGGGCTTGGTTTTACTTTTTTGTAAAATGAGAACCAGGGAGGGATGTCAGACTCCAAGGTCTCTTCTAACTCTGATGGTCTGTGCTCCTAGGAGGCTGGGAGTGATCAGAGGGGGCCTGACATTCTGAGCCCTTCCACGGAATGAGGGGAAGAGTCTCTGGTGTGGGGAGAAGTCAGACAAGAGGAGGCGGGACCTTCTCACCTTGACTTCAGTCACTTTTTGCTCTTTGGCCCAGTCCCACACAGACAGCACATGGTCATTGGATTCATCCACAGCACACAGGAGGTTTCCTCCATTCTGGGGGGAAGAAAAACCAGTCAGCTGAGGCTGCTCCTCCTAAACCTAGATGCAGGGGCCAGGCAGCAAGAGAAACATGAAGGAAGGCAGAAACAGGCGGGAAGGGGGAAAGAAATGCCATTCCATGGCATGTCTATCCAAGGCCAAAGGGCTCGTGGGAAGGAAGTGGAACATACCGATTTGGAGAAGCCCACGCAACAGACAGCTCGGTCAAAAGCACCCAGGCCCAGCACGTGCAGAGTAGAGAGGGAGACCGAGTCCCAGACCCTCACGTGAGGAGGCAGTGGCTGCGTGGACAAAGATTCAACAGTAAGAATGGAGCCTTTCAGAGTCCTGCCCACTCAGCTTTTCTTCCACCAGACTCAGGATGCCAATTCCCTCAGACTCTAGTCTCTCTCCCCCTCCCTCCCTTTTCTCTCTCCATCTCTCTCTTCTCTCTCCCTCCCTCTCTTTTCTCTCTCCATCTCTCTTCTCCCTCCCTTCCTCTCCCTCTCTTTTCTCTCTCCTCCTCTCTTCCCCTCCCTCTCTTTTCTCTCTCCATCTCTCTCTTCTCTCTCCCTCCCTCTCTTTTCTCTCTCCCTCTCTTTTCTCTCTCCATCTCTCTCTTCTCCCTCCCTTCCTCCCTCTCTCTCCCTCCCTCTCTTTTCTCTCTCCTCTCTCCCTTTCTCCCTCTGTCTTTCTTTTTTCTTCTTTTTTTAAACCCTTACTTTCTGTTTAGAATCAATACCAAGCATCAGTTCCAATGCAGAAGAGTAGGCAATTGGTATTAAGTGACTTGCCCAGGGTCATACAGTTAGGAAATGTTTGTGGTCAAATTTGAACACTGAGCCTCCTGACCCCAGGCCTAGCACTCTAAGCACTGAGCCACCTAGCTGGGCTCTCACTTTCAGACCTTCCCAGGGGTTCTGTGGCCTCCAGCGTCTAAGCGTTCCCCTTCCCCCCAGTATTCCAGGTCCATCCGGGGTCTTTATACCTTGCCCTCTTTGGTGGTCCCCGCCACTTGTCCTGTGGCGATAGTGACCATGTCAGGGTGAACTGCCAGGCTGAGAAAGGGAGGGAAGGGGGACCCAGGTTACCAGGGTCCCTTGATCTTCAGACTTCCTCCTCCCCGCTCTCTACCTGCCAGGGGTGGGTAGAAACTGAACTCGCTGGGGGTCTGGAGAGTCCCAGGCCTTCTGCCCATTTTATAGACCAAGGGAAACTGAGGCTCATAAAGGAGAAGTCTTTCATTTGTCCCAGGTTGCCCAGTCATGGAGAGGCGGGGCCGGGATCCTGAGGTCTCCCTCCCAGGCTGCATTCCTGGCCCCCGGCCCCTCCCCCTCTCCCCGGGGGCGGGTCCTCTCCAGGTGACGTCACTGCATGGGGGCGGAGGAGAGGGGAGTGAGCCGGGGGCGGGGCGATGTCTTCCTGGGGTCCCTCCGCACCACTTGATGTCGTCAGTGTGGCCCAGGTAGTGGCGCTGCCTTTGCTCCTCCACGCTGTAAAGGACGCCCACAGAGGCCACGAAGTACACGATCTCCCCAGTGGGCAGCAGGTAGAGGTTGGCCCGGCAGTCCCGGCCCCGGTAGCCGTAGCTGGGTGCCTGGAGTCAAGGACTTTCCTCCCTTAGATCCTGGAAGGCCCAGCTGGAGCTGGGCTCCTTTAGAAGCCTTTCCACATTGCCCCAAGGCGCTCCAGGTATGCACCGGCTCTCCTCCCACCGGAGCCCCCAAACTCCTAGGTCATCCAAGGCCTGGTTAAAATCACCTCTGCCAGGAAGTCCTCAGGGACTGTTCAATCCTCCCCTCCTCTGCAAATCTAAACCTCCCCCAGGCCCAGCCCCCTTCAGAAAACCCAAGTCAGAGCCACCTCAGAAAAATCTTCCTGGATTTTCGGAGCCCGTAAAGAATGGCTTGTACACACCCCTTCCCTCCCCTCCACTCCACCTCCCCAGCCTCCCCAGCCTCCCCAGCCTCTGAGGCTTTAGGGGCCATCTCACCTCCTCCCAGGAGCCCTCCCAGACCACCCCTAGGACTCTCTTCTGCTACTCATTAGCGGACTCTGTGCTTCAGGACTCGGTCAGTGCCACCAGTGTGGAGCCCACATCCTGTTAGAGCTATATAGGATCCTTGGAGCCCACGTGGTCCTGCCACCTTTTTTGACTGAGGGGGAAACTGAGTTCCAGCAAGGAGAAGGGGGAGAACTAAGATTCAAACCAGGATCTCCTGACTTTCAGGGCTTTCTCCTTCCGGGCGACTTAGTGTGTGGAACCACTGTGAGTCAGACTCAGACTCGGAAGAGCTGGGTTTGAATCTCTGCTCCGCCTCCCTGGCTGTATCACAATAAAGACACAGGCACTGAGGTGCCATGGAAAGCCGGGGAGAGCTGAGTTAGAATTCTGCCCCTGTCAATGACTGTAAATATGGGGGGGGGTCACTCACCGTCCATTAACTAAAGCAAATACAACAGGATAGTGGGGAGACCCCCTGAAATCGGGGATGTTAAGGAGAGGGGAGATCCCTCAGCTGTCCTCTGTCGCCCTCTAGGGGCGCCTCTGGAAAGGATACACCCAGTCCAGCTTGAATCGTCTCCCAGGTAGCTCTGCACGGGCATCCAGGCTGTAAGTGGGCGCCAGGGAGTCGGGGATCATCATGGGCACTGGACGCCCCCGAAGAAACATCTTCACGGATCCTTCCTCTGCCGGAGCAGTCACGGGCTTGAGGCCTGGCCTCTTTCCTCCCAGCCCGAAGTCCTCCCCCCCCCCCACCTCGGGCTCCCCCAATTCCCACTCACCCAGGCTGAAGAGAACTTCTTTGGTCTTGCTGTTGGGGAGGGAAAAGGAGCCGTTAGTCTGCGGTTTGGGGGCAGCTTCCTCTCGGCTGCAGCGGCGGCGGCCTTCCAGAGTTCCCACCTCCCCATCTCCCAAATGGTATTGGTGCCTTGGAGTCGTAGCCCCGGAGAATCCCGGGCGTCTCAGAGCCGGAGCTGTCCGGCATCTTGTCCCCACAGAGTATCTCGGAGGCTGGGCGCATGGAACCGTGAAGCTTGATAAGCCCCGAAGGGCCCACTGAGACCCTCCTGCCTGCCAGCCCCCTGGCTAGTAGGGCCTTTAGAGAGAGTCTAGTCCAAACTCGTTTTACACAGAGGGAAACTGAGGCTGGGAGAGGGGAACCTTAACTAATCCAGAGGGCCATCAGGTGCCAAAGCGCCTGCTCTAAAGTTTGGTCGGGGTTGCTTTTCAAGGGGGCGTGGTGCGCAGGAGCGGAAAATGCTAAGGCCTGGGGGTGGCAGGGAAGTCCAGTGGCCGCTGTTCCCCGCTGGACGCAGGAGCGCAGGGCCCTGACACTCCTCGTCGGAGTGAGCTGGGAAGGGAATCCGGAGGGAGCGAGAGCCCGAGGGCGCCCTCCCGAAGCAGGGGGCACCGGGAGGAGAAGGCTCTCACCCAGGTCCGAAGCTGCTCATGGCGGCGGCTACTAAGGCGGCGGCGGGGGCTGCAGCGGCGGCGGGACCAGCTCTCCGAGAGGGAGGCGGGGGGCAGGGCGGGGCCGGGAACCCGAGCTCAGCTTCCTGCCCCGGGAGGTCCGGGCTCCACCCCGCCCCGGCCCCAGCACTCCCTCGGCTGCCTCCGACAGACACCCCGCCCCTCCTCCAGCTTGCACTCTCCCAGAAGCCTCCCTGGGATTCTTACGAGTCTCCACGTCCTTGGGGTTTGGGGGGTCTCGGAATCTGCAGGAAGCCCTGGGTTCAAATTCCCTTCCGGTTGCTAATTACCAGCGTGACCTTGGGCCGGCTGCCCCCTCTCTCTGGGCCCCTGGGGCCACAGAGACCGAAGGGCAGAACTAGAAAGCCCGCAAGGGGCTTCCCAGTGAGTAATCCCGCTCCACTGAAGCGCCTACTACGTGTCAGCCGCTTGGCCCTTTGCCGGATGGCCCAGGCGTCTGGATACAAAGATAAAGGCTGCCCTCGGCCTGCGTTAACTGTGTCCCAGGAAACCACGGGGATCACTTGTAAGGAAATACAAAGTACACACTGAGAAGAGCCGCTACAGTAGCAGATGAGGGCAACCTCGGGAAAGCCTGCAAGGGCCCTCATATTCTGGAGCCCGAGGACAAAGGGGGAGGGAGCAGGGCTTTGGCCCGGCAAGCCGGTTCTCCCGGTGTGGATACTCTCTCCACTGATGCAGGTGGATTTAGTCATTCATTTTGTTCTCAGCCTCGCCTGGGGAAAGCTGTGGAATGGCAAGTGACTTGCCCAGGGTCACGTATCCAGTGGGTAATAGCGGCAGGATTGAACTCAGATCTTTCTTTGTCCAAGATGCCAGGACATGACATGTACGCAGATACAGAATAGAATCAATAGTGTGATGGGAGGAAAAGCAAGACCTGGAGGAATGTGTGAGGAGCCCTGCAGGGCCAGGAAAGGATACCAGGCCAGAATGGGTCAGGGAGAGGCAGACATTCTAGGAGTTGATTGAAATTCTGGGGTTCTGGGGCAGCTGGGGAGCACAGTAGATAAAGCTCCAGGCCTGGAATAGGGAGAACTTGGGTTCAAATCCGAACCTCAGGCACTTCCTAGCAGTGAGACCCTGGGCAAGTCACTTGACCAGGATTGTTTAGCCCTTGTCCCTCTTCTGTCTTAGAACTGATACCAAGACAGAAGGTAAGGGTTTAAGAAAAAAAAAGAGGGGACAGCCTAGGTGGCTCAGTGGATGGAGTAGCAGGCCTAGAGATGGGAGGTCTCAGACACATCCTAGCTGTGTGACCCTGGGCAAGTCACTTACCTCCCATTGTCCAACCCTTACTGATGTTCTGCCTTGGAACTAAAACACGGTATTGACTCTAAGATGGAAGGTAAGGATTT
>NC_058132.1:23733713-23784641 GCF_016433145.1 Gracilinanus agilis
GCCCTCATATTCTGGAGCCCGAGGACAAAGGGGGAGGGAGCAGGGCTTTGGCCCGGCAAGCCGGTTCTCCCGGTGTGGATACTCTCTCCACTGATGCAGGTGGATTTAGTCATTCATTTTGTTCTCAGCCTCGCCTGGGGAAAGCTGTGGAATGGCAAGTGACTTGCCCAGGGTCACGTATCCAGTGGGTAATAGCGGCAGGATTGAACTCAGATCTTTCTTTGTCCAAGATGCCAGGACATGACATGTACGCAGATACAGAATAGAATCAATAGTGTGATGGGAGGAAAAGCAAGACCTGGAGGAATGTGTGAGGAGCCCTGCAGGGCCAGGAAAGGATACCAGGCCAGAATGGGTCAGGGAGAGGCAGACATTCTAGGAGTTGATTGAAATTCTGGGGTTCTGGGGCAGCTGGGGAGCACAGTAGATAAAGCTCCAGGCCTGGAATAGGGAGAACTTGGGTTCAAATCCGAACCTCAGGCACTTCCTAGCAGTGAGACCCTGGGCAAGTCACTTGACCAGGATTGTTTAGCCCTTGTCCCTCTTCTGTCTTAGAACTGATACCAAGACAGAAGGTAAGGGTTTAAGAAAAAAAAAGAGGGGACAGCCTAGGTGGCTCAGTGGATGGAGTAGCAGGCCTAGAGATGGGAGGTCTCAGACACATCCTAGCTGTGTGACCCTGGGCAAGTCACTTACCTCCCATTGTCCAACCCTTACTGATGTTCTGCCTTGGAACTAAAACACGGTATTGACTCTAAGATGGAAGGTAAGGATTTTAAAAAAAGAAAAGGAAAAAAATTCTAGAGTTTTGTGGGGAATAAAAAGAATTAATTTGTTCTTCTCAGGGTGGACATCCATCCTAGACCCCATTAGGGGATCAAAGCCTGTTTAGGGTTACAGAATGAGACCTCAGGGGCATTTGTGAGTGGGGAGGCCGCTGATCTCACTCCCAGGAGGAAAACCATGAGGCTATCCTACCTCCTTTTCTCCTCAGACCTTTAGGAGCCAGAGGGGGCCCTCCTGAGGACATGGCTACCTTTCCCCTCCCAGGTGGAAGCTCCGGATGAGCTCACGCTCTCGCTGGTTTCTGATTGGGTAGACTTTCGCGCCTAGATTCGGACCCCAGACAATGGGCCATCGGAGAGAGGGGGAGGGGAGGGGGGAGGGGCGCTTGCTTCAGGAATCGACAAAACGTTTCTAAGTGCACTCGGGCTCTGGCATTGCCATTAGGGCAACGGCCTCTTCCTCGAGTTAAAGAATAAAGCCGGCTTCTACTCTCCACGTCTGTAATTGTAATGTGGGCGGGCGCTCATTTGATTTTATCCCACTCAGGGCCGGGATTGCATTGATCCCAGTCTTAGCGGCTCTCTCTCGGTCTTTCACTCGCTCCCCTCCCCAACTCTGTTTCTCCCCTGCCCCGCCCCCTCAGTGACGGCCCCGCCCCCTCAGCGCCAGCCCCGCCCCAGCCGTGGCCCCGCCCCTACCCGTCCTTCTTGGCGCTGCAGTTGCTGCTGGAGGAGGTTGTACGGCTGCGCTCATCTCGGCGGACCGAGGAGAGGCGATCCGGGGAAGGGCAGCGCCGCCCGCTGTGGCTGGGGACCAAAAGAGCGGGGCTGAGGACTGGGGCGGCGGGCTGGAATACCTCCTCCTCCTCCTCTCCGTCGACCTCCTTCTCCCCACGTCTTGCCCTCTCTCTCCTTGCTCTTCGCCTCCTAACTCTCTCCGGGGCGCCTCGCCCCTCCTGCGGCTCCTTCCCTTCCTCCTCCTCCGCCCCTCTCGCCCCTTCCCGGCCATAGGACCCCAGATCTCGAGGCCGAAGGAACGGCAGAGACCATCTAGACCAGCCCCCTGATTTTAGAGATGAGGAAATCAAGCGAGGGCCTGGAAAAGGTGGACTGGAACAAGGTCACACAGATAGAAAAGGCTCCCACAATTCTACTCCCCCTGCGCAGCCTCAGAATCCCAGAGTCTCCCAGCCTCAAAGCTTACCTTCTCCCCGAGGTCGCTTCCTTCTTGGGAGAGGAGGGGGAGGTGGCATAGCCCCCAGGGCGGCGAGGAGTCGTCAGGCCATTCACCGAGGGCCGGGAGGGGAAGCCCTTCAGGAGCTGGCACACTGGGGAGAGGAGAAAAAGGCCAGTGAACCCCTGCTGGGACCTGAGATCGCCTGGGCCGGCGCTCCCCTTTTACAGATGGGAAGCCTGAGGCCCTACAACTGAAGGGGTGTGTCCAGATTCCTTGAGCTGGTTTTAGACCGTAGAGTTAATTCCAGCCTCAAGCCAAATGCAAGCCCTCTTTTCTGTATGCCTGGCTAGCTCCCTACCTGGCCCATTGACTCTATGGGAGCCCTTCCCCTCCTCCGCTCTCCCTCAACAGCCCTCCTGTCTGTTCTGCTTTGGATTTTGGCCCTCACGTTTCAGATGCTTTAGGATTAGATGTGAAGAGTTCAAGATGGGATAACTTCAGTATTGCATAGTTCTGTTTCTAAATGAGGAGAGAATCAGGTGTAATGGGAGCCTGGGCTCTCAGGTACTTCACGAGCCAAGTTACACTGAAGAAGTCTCTTCCCATCCCGGAGACTCAGTTTCCCTTTCTGGAAAACACAACAATAATACTTGCCATCCCTGTCTTAGAGAAGTTTTATTTAGGAAAGTGCTTTGTTCATCTTAATGTCCTAAATAAACTGAAATTATTAAGAAGATTCTATGGCTGGTGCAGCTAAGTGGCACAGTGGATGGAGTGCCAAGCCTGGAGTCAGAAAAACTTCGTGAGTTCAAATCCAGCCTTAGCCACTTACTAGCTGTGTGACCCTGGGCAAGTTTCTTTTTTGCCTCAGTTTCCTCATCTTTAAAATGAACTGGAGGGGCAGCTGGGTAGCTCAGTGGATTGAGAGCCAGGCCTAGAGAAGGGAGGTCCTAGGTTCAAATCTGGCCTCAGATACTTCCCAGCTGTGTGACCCTGGGCAAGTCACTTGACCCCCATTGCCCACCCTTACCACTCTTCCACCTAGGAGCCAATACACAGAAGGGTTTAAAAAAAATGAACTGGAGAAGGAAAAGGCAAACCATACCAATATCTTTGCCAAGAAAACCCCCAGATGGGGTCATGAAAAGCCTGAAAATGACTAAACAACTATCTATCCTCCAACAATCTATCTTCCACCTTCTATCTACCTAACAATTCATCTATCTACCTACTTATCCATCTATAGCCCTTCCTATCAAAATGCCTATCTATTTTTTTTTTTTAAGATTCTGGGGGCAGCTGGGTGGCTCAGTGGATTGAGAGCCAGGCCTAGAAGGAGGTCCTGGGTTCAAATCTGCCTTCATATACTTCCTAGCTGTGTGACCCTGAGCAAGTCACTTCACCCCCATTGCCTAGCCCTTATCTCCCTTCTGCCTTAGAACAATATACAGTATGGTTCTTTAAAAAATTATACAGCTAAAAATGAACCTGAGGAAGTCAAAGAAATGTGGGAAGACTTGTATGAACTGATGCAGATTTCATTCTAAGTAGAATCAGGGAAATAATATGAACAGTGTCTCCAACAATGTAAACAGAAAAAAAAATTTAAAACTTAAATTCTATTTAAAAGACAATTATATCCCATTTCTGTGCCCATTTTTAAAAACCCTTCTCTTCCATCTTGGAATCAATACTGTGTTTTAGGTTCCAAGGCAGAAGAGGACTCTAAGGGCTAGGCAATGGGGGTCAAGTGACTTGCCCAGGGTCACACAGCTAGGAAGTGTTTGAGGCCAGATTTGAACCCAAGACCTCTCATGTTTAGGCCTGCTCTCTACTCACCAAACCACCTAGCTGCCTTTCCATGCCTCTTAAACAGATGTGCCCTATGCCTGAAATGTTGTCCCTTTTCACCATCACCTTTTGAATTCATGGTTTCCTTCTCAGCATAATAAACTACACCTTCGGCGGAAGACCTTTCCCAGTGTGTTTTTCCCTTCTCTTCCAGCTGCAGCAGGAGGGGAAGAGTGCCTGCCCAACTATTGCTTTGTGTGATATGTACCTTGGCTATATCTATATATGTGTTCATCTCTTTGATAGAATGTAAGCTTCTCAAGGGCAGGGGCTATTTCCCATCAAGCTTTGTTTTTCTAGCTTCTAGCACAGTGACTGGCACAGAGTAGGCATTTTAAAATACTGACTGCTTGATCTGAATGTCTGGGCTTGGACCCAGAGAAGAACTGAGTTCTCCCTTCCTTGTAGAGAAGGAAAGACCATAGCAGCATCTCGGGCTTGGTATTAGGAAGGACCTGGGTTCAGATCCCATCTTAGACACTTCTTAGCTGTGTGACCCTGTCCAAATCGCTTAACCTCTCTGATCCATCATCTACACAATGGCACCTGCCTCCTGGAGTTGTTGTAAGGCACGAATAAGAATCAAGTCTGCCCAGTGTTCTGTAAACCTTAAAGCCAGACTGCTTTATAAATGTGACCTCTTTTGATATAATATCACATATATGAGGACCTCTGATTGGGGAAGACCTGAGTTCAAGTTCTACCTTGATAAGTAGGGCTGTGTGACCCTGGTCAAGTGACTTACCCCTTCAGTTCTCCCAGCCTTAATAGAGTGCTTGGCACACATTAGGAATGTGAAATAAATTCTTATTGGCTCATATACTTCCAATTTAGACCACAGTTTTGTTTTGTTTTTTAAAGCCCTTAGCTTCTGCCTTGGGATCCATCTTGATTCCAAGACAGATTAGCAAGGACTAGGCAATTGGGGTTGAGTGACTTGCCCAGAGTCACGCAGCTAGGAAGTATCTGAGGTCAAATTTGAACACCGGATGTCCTGACTTGAAGCTTCCTGCTCTACCCACTGAGCCACCTAGCTGCCCCCAACTGAGGCCCTAAATTGCAGGGCAGGGGCATTCTGCATTTCTGAAGGGGTTTCCTGGATGGGAAACCTAGACCAGGGAAAGAAGACGCCAGGCTCCAAGGGGATGGGAGTGGAGGCCGAATATGCTCTCAGACTGGCTCCTTCCACTGATTTTGCCAAATTGAAATGCTGGATGGGGGAGGGTCATATTTAGAAATGAAGGCAAGGAGGGCTTAGCATAGTGGCTGGTACACAGTAGGTGCTCACTAAGTGCTTGTTGACGTCATCTGGCCTGAAAAGACAGAAGGGGTCGCTCGAGTGCCAGTTCCGGGCTCTGCGACTAAGATCCCCTATTCGTGTGGGGAGCCCAGCATCCTCCGAGCATTCGCGAGGGAGAGGGGAGGGAGGGGGATGGAAAGCCAGTGCCTTGGGGCCGGGCCCTGGTACCTGTGGCTGCGGGGCCCAGGCGCAGCGGGGCTCGCCCTTTGGGGGTACCCCGCGCGCGAATCGCCGTCCCCTGCTCCTCGCACACGCGGAGGCGGCGCAGGGCGTCCGCCAGCGCCGCCTTCAGCACAGCCAGCTCGTCCTCCTGCAGCTGCAGCCGCTGCTCCAGCGCCGACACGCGGTCGTCCACCTCCATGCCGCTCCCGGACAGGCTGTCATCTAAGGGATGGAAGGAAAGATGGGAGTGGGGATGCGGCTCCCGTTCCCACCCCAGGCCAACTGGGAGAAGAATCTCCCCGCCCCGCCCCCTTCGTCTCCTCCGTGGGGGAACAGATGAGGCCGTCAGCTCCAACCCCATCCCTTTACAGAAGAGGAAACTGAGGCCCAGGACGCTTAAGTGCCTTGTTTCAGGTCACGCAGAGAGTAAACTGCGGATTCTGGATTTGAACCCAGGTCCTCACACTTCAGAGTGTGCAGTTTGAAGGAAAAGGAAGCGGAGACGCGGAACCCTCTCTTTCTTCCTCAACCTCAGCTATGGGAACCTTTCACTAGTCTTGGAGGGTCCGTCCCGAGGACCCTTGGGCAAGTCAGACCCCACTCTTGGCCTCGGTTTCCCCTTCTGGGCAACGAGAGGGCCGTTTGAAGCAGGTTGTGTCTAAGGGACCTTCCAGCGCTGCCATTCGAAGCTTTAGAACGCCGAGAGCCTCCGGTTCTAAGTTCTTTTTCCTCTTGCTTCTGATGCCCACATGTGCTCCCTCCCCCGGGCGAGTTGCAAGGACTGGGTTAAGGAACGCAGCGGCGACCCCTGGCGGCAAACGATGGGGGTGCCGGCAGAGCGGCGCCAAAGGGGAAGAGGTAGAGAGAGGCAAAGGGTCTAGAGCCCTAGGCAACCCCTTCCCCGGTTTTTCGAGTCAGAAACCTCCTCCAGGTCTCATTTTCCCCTCCCCCAGAAGATATTTCCTACGCTCCGCCCCCTGTGCCAGCCCGAACCCCACTTGTCTCATCAGCCACCTCTCCCAGCCCTTCCAGGAGTGGGAGAGGCTGAGGACCTTCTCCCCTTTCCCCCATTTCCCAGAGACCCAGGAGTTCCCTGTTCCCAGTCTTCCGGGTTGGTAGGGGTTTTTGGGGGGGGCACCTGCCATCCCGAGGTCCGCTAGCTCCTCCCGCTAGGTCTGGACTCCGCAGTGCCGCCGGCCCCGCCCCCTCCCTCTGCCCGCTGCCCAATCTCCTGCCCGAGCCTCCCCTGCCACCCCGCCCCCACTCCCCTCCCTTGGCCCGGAGCCAACAGCCTGCAGCGGCCAGAGGAGATGGGGGCTGGAAAGCGTCCCTCAGCAGAGGGACAGGAGGGTCCCTTTAGGTGGGGAGGTGGAGACGGAGAAGGGGGCGGCTCCACAGAGTCCGCCATCCTCTTATTTCTAAGCTGCCCAGGTTCCATCTTCCCAAGATTCCGGTTCTAAGCGTACTCACTCCAGGAGAAGGGCAAGGCAGGGGAGTGGTGTGGGGTCTGCATCGCGGGCACCTCGCCCCGCCAGGAGGAGGGAGCCAGGCGCCGCGGTCCTCCAGCTTTGCTCCTTCCAGCCCATCATCAGCCCACCCCCACCCCCACCCGAAGCCGCGTCAGGCCCTCACCCTCTTAATCTCTCAGGAGGAGTAGCTGGCACCTCTCACGGCTACTCTGAGGAATCCCCGAGTGCTTGGGAGAGGAGGGGAGGTGTTATATGGGGAGGAGAGGCCCCAGAACTGGAGATCTTTCCCTCAGTTTCTCTTCTCTTTTCCCCAAGAGGGCCCCACCCCTGAAACACTTGCATCTGGAGGCATGGAACGAGGATGTCGCATGCCACCCGTGGTCCAGTGCAGGGTAAGGGGGGTGGGCATCCTTTCCTCCAGTCTGGGCCTTTCCTGCACAGGAATCTGGCAGTCTCCCCCCACAGTTTTCCCAGGAGCACCTCTCCTTCATTCAGCCCCAGGCCTTCCTAGCTAAAGTCCTTTACCCATTTCCCCCTACCCCTTTGCTGCTTTTCTCCCCCCTCTTTATCTGTCTGCCTCCCACCCACCCCCATCCCGGTTACCCAATTTCTTTCAGGCTTCCTCTTCCTCTCTGTCCCCTTGCCTCTATCTCTCTCAGTGTTCTCAACCTACCAAGCCCCCTTCACTTCCCCATGGTAGTTTCTCTCTCCTGATCAGAGAGCTCATATTCCCTTAGTTGCCTCAGTTTCCCTTGTGTTGTGGTCCTTCTGCTCTCCTGTCTTCTCTTCCATTTTCCTGCCTTCCCCAGGGGTTCTCTGTGCACTGCTCCAACACGGGTCTTTCTCATCCTATCTTCCCTTTGACTGACCCCTCGAGGATCTTTGCCTCAGCCTGCTACCCCTTAACCCCTAGATCCCACTTGGACTTCAAGTCTCCAGTTCCTCCCTCAGTCCCCATCCACCAGGCCTTTGTCTCCCTCGGCTGCAGGTCACCCCCACCACTCCATCCTTCAGTTTCCTCTCATCCTCCTAATCCATCATCTCTCAAGCCCCCAGTTTTCCATTTCCCTTCAGTCATCTCTCAGGTTCCTCAGTCACCCCTCCCCAGATCTTTATCTCCCCTGCTCTTTCCCCTAGGCTCCCTTTGGATCCCTCTGCCCTTTCCAGGCCCCCGTGGCTCTCAGTCCCCACCTTCCTTGTTTCCTTAGTGACCCCATCTCCTGTACCACCATGCTCATTCTGGCAGGGAAAGGAAAG
This sequence comes from Gracilinanus agilis, assembly GCF_016433145.1. NCBI lineage: Eukaryota > Metazoa > Chordata > Mammalia > Didelphimorphia > Didelphidae > Gracilinanus > Gracilinanus agilis. Next base: position 23,741,715 of record NC_058132.1, read on the forward strand.
GGAGGGAGGGGGTGGAGCTAAAGTCCTCTCTCCCCAGGTTCTACATCCCCCTGGCCCTCTGCCCCATTCCCCTAACATTTCTCAGTTCTACCCTGCTCTTGTCACCCATTACCCTGATTGCCTCAGTTTCCCCAGCTCCCACACCCATAACCTCTTCCAGTCCATCCTCTGCCCTGCTCTTCCCAGGTCCTGGGTCTCCCCTTACTCTCCACAACCCCTCTGTTGCCTCAGTTTTCCCAAGTCCCCTGCTTTCGTCCTTCTAGTGTCCCCTGGCTTTGCCTCCTCCTGTTCCCTGCAGCCCCTTTCTTCTCCTTCAGCAAACTCTCCCTCTGGACTCCCTCATCTCTCAGCCCTTTCTCCCCCTCCAACTCCCAGTGCTTGGCTCCCTCCTCCCCAGATCTTTCCTTTCTTGGCCTCAGTTTCTCCCCAAATTCCCTCCCCACCACCACCACCTTTGTGTCCTTGCCAGTGGGGAAGGGTGGGAGGGGAGAAGAGATGTAGCAACGACAGCCCTGCCCTCTCCCCTGTCGTCCTCAGTCTCTCAACCTCCAGGAACCCCCTTTGTTGCCTCAGTTTATCGCCAGGCTCACCACCACCACCACTGTGCCCGCCAGCCCAAGGCAAGGAGTGGTAGGGAAGGAAAGAAAGATGAAACGGAGCTTTGCCCTGTCTTTTATCTCCCCTACACACGCCCACCCCCATTTATTGCCTCAGTTTCCCCCCAGCCTTACTTCCCCCAGTCCCATGGGCGGGAGGGTGACAAGGAGGGAGCAAGGAAGGGATGGAGCTGGGACCCCGAGCCGGGGACTGACCGTGGCAGAAGCGAAGCAGAGAGGCGGTGTCGTACAGGCTGGGGGGGCAGGCCGGGCCCGGCTCCCGCTCTCGCTCAGACATCGCTGCGATCCCAGCCCGGGCCCGGCCTCCCGTCGCCATGGCAACCAGATCCCCCCCCCCCTTCCCGGTGAAAAAAAAAAAAAACTCCTCCTGAAACTACGGGCGTTGGGCTGCGGAGACTGGATCGGCGCCCCACACTACCTCAGACCCCGGGCTCCCCCCACCTCAGCCTGCTGATTGGCTGCCCTCCGGCCAATGGGGCTACAGCAGAGCCAGGGATGCTAAGAGCCAGGGGCTGCCCGGATCCCCAACACCTTCCCCCTCCCCCACCTCGGGGAACCCCGCCCCCGCAGTCCTCCTAGCTTTTCATACTCCGATCCAGCCCCCAAATCTTAGCCCCGCCCCAGGACACACCCTGTGTTCTAGGTTCCTGCCCCACCCCCACAGCTGCCTCCAGAACCCTCCTTCCGTTCGGCTCTCTTAGCTCCACCCCCTCCTCAGACCCCTTAGTCGACTGCAGCTCTCCTCCTGGTCCTTGCGCCTTGGTCCACTTACTTCCAAACGCCTTAGCCTGATCTCGCTTCCTGTTCCCTTGGGAAACAGGCTTAGAAAAGCCGTGACTCCTGGCAAAGAAGTCCCTGTCGAAGCCTGAACGCAACCGTCTTCTAATTCCGCCACTTAAGTCCTTTCCATTTCTAACATGCTGCCTCTGAACCTCCGAACTGTCCAATAAGCCCGGCCCGTGAGACCTGCGTCCTGAAATCTTAGAACCTCAGAACATCACTGAGTTATACAGTCTACTCATAGAACCTTAGAACCTCAGAACTGCAAGCACTCAGAACCCTAAACTTGGGAATCTTGGCTTAAAAACTATAGCTAAAATTAAAAACATAGAATCTCAGATCTTTATTTAGCCCCTCTTCTGGACAATTCTCCCAGCTTGAACTTGCACTCGGAGCCTCTGTTGCTAGTCCCAGATTCTGAGGTACCCTCATGGAGTAAGACTATTTAGTGTTCCCTAAAGTCAAAAGTAAGACACAAGTAGTTGATGGCAAAGAAATTTACTTTGAGGAAGAGGAAGAAGAGTGGTGATGATCTCCCCATAAATCTGGGAGTTACCTTACAAAGACACACAACATCCATGTGAAGAGTCGTCACAGATTTAGTGAGGTACATGTGAGGCAATACCCATTGGGAGCAGCATCTCTGAGTGGCAGGTTGCTTGGCTGGACTCCTGCACTGGAATTGTGTGCTCTCTTCTCTGCTGCCAGGGTTTTCTCTCCTTGAAACTGTTTCTTGCCCACAGAGTCATTGCTTCTCTGTGTCTGGTCCCGTCTGGAGGTTGTGTTTCTCTGTTCCCTGCTGGATGAGTTATCTCCTACTACCAGGGGAGTAGCTTGGATACTAAGGGAGGCTTCACTTCCCAGGTGGGGAGGCATTCCTTTCCAGGCAGAGCTCTCTCTCTCTCTCTCTCTCTCTCTGTCTCTCTCTCTCTCGACTGCTCAAGGGTCTCCAGGGGCATATGACCAAGCAAGCATCCTCTCATCAGGAATGGGCTTCTCTTCCAAGTCTCCTCAGGTGTCAAGAGGTGATAAAAGGGTGTAAGGGTGTATAAGAACCTTAGATCGTCAGCACGCTGGAATCTCTCTGCCTCAGAATTTGGCAATCTCAGAATCTGACCATAATGCAGTGGAAAGAGGGCTCCCTTGGGAGTCGGAGGACCTGGGTTCAAATCACTACTTTGCCACTAAATATTTGTGGAACTTTGGGTAACTGCACAGTCAAGTCATTGACCCAAGAACCCTGGAATTTCAGAACTATCAACAATCAGAAGCATAAACACTTCAAAGTCATAAAACTTATGAACTGATTGATCCCTAGAACCTCAAACCCTCAAGGTTCTCAGCCTTAAGCTCAGAGGATGCGAATCTTCGAGCCTTATAAGCACTGAATGTTTGAACAATATCCAATAACGTTCTAAGAATTGGTATTAGAGGTGATTGCCCACCATGGAACATCTCAGAGATTAGAACCTTAGAACATTAGAACCTCAGAGAACCTTAGAACCATTAGAACTTTAGAACCTCAAAGAAACTAGGGTTTGGGAGAAAAGATCTTGGACCTCTAGTCCAAGGGGAACCTGAAAGCCAGAGAAAGGAAGTGACTCATGAAGGCATTGAAACAGAATGATCCAAGCTGGCTCTCCTTATTTCCATTGAGATGATCTTTCTGACCCAGAGAGCTGAAACCTGAGTTTTTGTGTATGCCCTTGGGAAGAGGAAGAGGAAGAGGAGCCAGCCGGCTCACACAACACACACACACACACACACACACACACACACACTCAGAGGAGTTAGGGAAAAGAACCCAGGAACCCTCCTTCCTTCACCTGATCCAATCTAAGGTCAATATCCTCTCCCCCCAATGGCCACCTTGGGATCTTGGGCAGACAGAAGCCCTCCAGTTTAAGACTCAGGTGAATGCCCACAGGGGCTGGCCCAGATCTTTCCTCATCTCTCTCTCTCCCCAGAGGCCTAGTGCCGAGAAAGAAGGGTTGACTCCGGAACTGACAATATTTGCTCCCCGGCTTCAAGGGAGTCACTATGACAACGAAAGGATCTGGACTCCAGACTCTGAGACTCTGGAGGACATAGACAGGCATAGAGAGAGGGGAAAATAAAAAATTAAAAAAAAAATATATATATGTATATATATACACATACACACATTTCTATATATATACACATATATAGTAATTCACATCAATTATATATCATACATATTATATTCTATACTAGATACACATATAATATATATGTAAAGACACATAAAAATAGATACAGAGATCGATATGTATATATGTAGAGAAATAGAGACAGATCCAAATACCCACATTTCTCCAAACACATGTAGCCTAATTCACATATAGAATATGTCCATTATAGTCTAGATACATACTAAGAGATATGTAAAAACAAGATCTAAAGATTGACACAGAAATATGTGTGTAAATATGTAGAGCTTCTGAGACACGCGCACACACACATATATGAGTCAGAGAGTCAAAGAAAGAGAAAGCTAGAGGCAGAGAAGATGGCATGTAAAGAGAGAAAGTCAGCCAGGGCCAAGATCAGACCCCTGAGGTTCCCTCAGCTGGACCCAGCCTTCTAGGTTCTCGGGCTCCCCCCAAGGGAGCAGAGTTAGCATCAGCTGGAGTGGTTTCTCTACCATCCGTGTGGGTGGCATCCTGATCCTGGCTGGGAGTAGGGACTACAGGGATCCGGGCATGAACAGAGGAGTGCTGGCTGCCTTGTCTCGGTCTCTGTTTTGATTCCGATCTATCGTTAGCTCCCCTGCCACTGGCTCCCTCCATCAATTCATTTTCTTGTCTCTGAATGTGTGTCTCAGCAGGTTTCTCTGTCTCCCACCTCCCCTCCCCCTTCCCCCCCCTTCAGCAGTGCCCTCTCATTTCTCTGCCTCATCGACCTTGCCATCTGCCCGGGCTCCAGGCCCCTGCCTCTTCCCCCAGGATCTGTTTCCTGTCCCTTCTGTCTTTTCAGCCCCAGGCCACAGCCCCCTGACTAGCCTGGAAGGCCTAAGGGGAGAAGGAGAAGTTCATTTAGGGGAAGCTCTCAAACTCTAAGCCAAGAGGGAGAAGAGTGAGAAACAGTAGGAGAAAGCCTGAGACAGAGACAAAGAGAAGCAAAAGCTCACAGAAACCTTTCGAGACAGTCTGGGGTGGAGACAGAGAATGAGAAGAAACAGAAAAAGGAAGAAAGAGATCCCCTGGCTCTCCTCTCCTAACCTTACTGGATCCTAATGGAGCAGGAAAAGGAGAGTCTTAGATTTAGGGGTCAGCCCAACCAGCTCCCCTCCACCCCACTTCCTTACTGTTCTTCTCTTCCATCCATCTTGGGTTTCTTTTTTTTTTTTCTTTTCTTTTTTAAACCCTTACCTTCCGTCTTGGAGTCAATACTGTGTATTGGTTCCAAGGCAGAAGAGTGGTAAGGGCTAGGCAATGGGGGTTAAGTGACTTGCCCAGGGTCACACAGTTGGGAAGTGTCTGAGGCCAGCTTTTTTTTTTTTTTTTAAACCCTTACCTTCTGTCAAGGAGTCAATACTGTGTATTGGCTCCAAGGCAGAAGAGTGGTAAGGGCTAGGCAATGGGGGTTAAGTGACTTGCCAAGGGTCACACAGCTGGGAAGTGTCTAAGGCTGGATTTGAACCCAGGACCTCCCATCTCTAGGCCTGGCTCTCAATCCACTGAGTTACCCAGCTGCCCCCCCTCCCTTGGATTTCTTTAAGTGCTTTGAGACATCAGAGATTTGAGGAGTAAGAGTAAGAGGGACTTCACACTAAGCAGTCATTTTTTTAAACCCTTACTTTTAGTTTCAGTGAAAACTCGAAGACAGAAGGGCAAATGGGGTTAAGTGACTTGCCCAAGGTCACACAGCTAGGCAGTATCTAAGTTCAGATTTGAACCCACGTCCTCCTACTTTCAACTCTGGCTTTCTATCCACTGAGCCAGGTAGGTATGCCCAACTAGGCTCCTCCTTCCTACTCCACCAGGGCCTCGGGCTGCTAAGGACAGATATATTTTCCACAGTGTCTTCTTTTTCTCCCTCTGTACTTCAGTTTTCTCATTTACCCTTTTTGGTGGCTCAGTCTCCTCTTCAGTGAAATGGGAAAATGGGTTCCTGATGGGCTGGTGTAGGTGTTCATGAATATTCAAGACACTGAATGTGTATGAATTATTTCAAAAATGAAGAGGCAGTTTGTGCTACTTCCCAGACTCAAGGACCACAGGGTGGGAAACAAGACATCCAGAAACAGGTCAGTAGCATCAGAGATCAAAATAGAGGCAAAATACTGGATGTCCCGAAAGACAGTTCAATTTTTGTTTATTAAGGACTTTTTGGGACACTTTACATTTGTGTCTGTTGATGCTTGTCAAATTTTCCATGAATCAAAAAAAAAAAAAAAAAAAAAAAAAGATCCCCCGTAGTATAGCATATGCTCTACTTGGAGTCAGGAGGAATTGGGATTGAATCTGGCTGTGTGACTCTGGGCAATGTAACCAGCAAAAGATGAAATGACTGAGGAAATAAAGGTTTGATCTTCTGAGCCTGTCGATTTATTCAGCAATGCATGCCAATTGCCCAATAAATCGGGACCAAGCCTCCTCCTCGGTTTAGGGCTGGACCCCAAACACAGGGTAGATGGACAAAAATAATTAGTCAAATGAAGCCAATTCATTGAAATGAAACCATTCACTAGGTTATCTGATTTCTAATTAGATGAAAAATTAGGGACTCTCCAAGTTGAGAGGGGGAGAGAGAACAGGTACAATTCCTTAAAGTCAGGAAAAGTGGTGCTTCGGTTCCTCCCCAAGTGTTTGTAAACAATCAAAGGAACATGGAAACAATAAATGATTAACCCATATGGGGCCAGTTTTCAGATGGCATCTGGGATGCCAGAAATGTTCAATTATGAGGAAACTCTTTGCATCCATCTTGGGAGCTGACTGTGTTTCTGGTTAGTTTCCTCTGCATTCTTGATTAAGGGTCTCTAAACAGCAGGTACAGGAAACCAGTTCTGTTTTCCAGCCACAGAGGACTGGATTCAAACACTGCAATAAGGTTTTCTTCTCATTCCTACAACTGAATAAACCTTTCTCACAAAACAGAACTTAGACTAGATCCATAATTGAATAGAAAGAGAATTGAGCAAGTTCCAGAATTGAGTCACAAGATGGAGTCAGTGGGGGGTCACTCAATTCCCACAATTAACCACTTCTTGTCCTGATCCCCTCAATTTTCTCCCAATAAGTCGCTTGACTTTTTTGGGTCTTTGTTGCACTTGCCTACCTTTAAGATCCTTCCCAGCTCTGAAATCTTTGATCTATCACTTCACAATAAAGCAAAGAAAAATAAGGGGGAGAAACTGAGACCAAGAGAAAAAGGAGAAGAGACAGAGACTCCAAGACAGAGAAGAAGGAAGGACCAGAGTGGAGAGAAAGAAGCCCTGTCTTGTTTGTTCTGCCTTGTTTTCCTTTCATCTGTGGGAGACCTAATATGACTGAGACATTGAAAGGGATGGAAACCGAGATAAAGTCTAGTTGAAGGGGAAGGTCTCCTCCAGCTTCCAAATGGAGAGAGAGAGAAAGGGGAGAGGAAGAGAGAAAGGGAGGAAGGAAGGGGAAGAGAGAGAAAGAAAGAGAGAGAGAGAGAGAGAGAGAGAGAGAGAGAGAGAGAGAGAGAGAGAGAGAGAGAGCACCCTGGATAGGTATGGGAGGGCTGAGCCTGTGACTGACTCCATGTGTGACAATGAGCGCTTGCACCCACCCCAGGGGCGGAGCTCAGAACCCAGAGCCTGGAGGAGAGACCCAGAGGAAGAAGAGGAAAGCAACAGCCACAAGTGAGAGAACAGGTAAAGGAGAAATCGGACCTTTTTGTCTCTGCCTCTGTGTGTGTGTGTGTCTGCCTGTCTGTCTGTCTCCCTTGGTCTGTTGGTCTGTCTTTCTGCCTCTCTCATAGCATTGAGCTCTGTTCAGGACCTTAGGAATGACCTCATATCTTGTCTCTCCTCCCTTGCCCCCACCGACCTTCCTTTCCATCCCTTCTGTCTCTCCAGGTCTTGGTGTCTGATGGGGATGTGGAGGGAGGTGGGAAGGTGTTGGAGGGATGGAGGCAGAGGAGAACTGTTGGGACAAAGATGGAGCTACCTTCTCTCCTTCGTTCAGACTCCTGGGTTCCTCCCTCCCCACCCCAATCCCCCTCTAGCCTCCAAAAGTTTTATCAAATAAGAGGGAAGTAGATGGAGCCCCTCTTGAGGGAGGTGAGGCATGGGGGCAAAGCAGGGATTCTGCAGGCAGGGAGCCTTGGCCATTCCTTCATTCTCAGGCTGGGAGGGGAAGTGCCAGAAGTGGCTGAGACGGGAGGGCAGCTTACAGATGAGAAACTGTCAAGCAAATCCTCAGTTTCTTTGGTGGATCTCAAAGCGCCTTCTGGAAACTCCAGAAAAGGCTTGATCCGGGGAGGGGGTTGAAATCCCGCTTCCTTCCCTTTATCTTGCCTGTAAAATGGGGCTTGGAATGGCATCTGCCATCAGGAGGAGACCTATGGTTTTCATGGGCGTAGAGAGCCGCCGGGGGAGAGAATTCCCTTTACCAGTAAAGGTTAGCTCTTCCCTTCAACCTAATCACAGTCTTGCCAAATTGCATAGACCACAGCACTAAGATGTGAAGAGACTCGTTCAGGATCATCTTGGCCAAGGCGGTATTTGAACTCAGATCTTCCTGGCTCCAAAAGCATCTATCCCTCATGCTTCTGTGACCCCTACAAGATTGTTGGGGATCAATTAGGAAGTGCTTTTTTGTTTGTTTGTTTGTTTAATTAACCCTTACCTTCTGTCTTGGAATTAATCCTGTGTATCGGTTCCAAGGCAGAACAGAGGTAAGGACTTGTCTAGACTAACTAGAGTTAAGTGACTTGCCCAGGGTCACACAGCCAGGAAGTGTCTGAGGTCAGATTTGAACCCAGGACCTCCCATCTCTAGGTCTGGCTCTTTATCCACTGAGCCACCCAGCTGCCCCCCTATAAAGTGCTTTCAAACCTAGAAGCGCTCCAGGGGTTCCTTGTCCCCCCCTCACTCCCGCAGCTCCAAGGCACCCGTGGGGTCTTGGGCTCTGAAGACCTGTGATGTTGAAGCCTCCATCTCTCTTGATTCTCTTGCTGTCCTATTCAGTCCTGTGGAGAGCACAAGTAAGGGGACGGGGGGGGGGCGATGACCCCTTAGACACCCCCTAGGAGTGGAGTGGGGCGAGGGATAAGAAGGGGCTCCTCCTCCCAGGAGAGCAAATGGCGGGTTTCTAGACACCCTCCTCATCCCCAAATAACTACGCTTTGGAGGCAGGCGTGAGGGAGGACGTGCAAATAGGCTAAAGGGGGCCCAGGGCCCGTTTCAGGGCCGGGAGGAGGAGGTGGGGGGGATGGGGAGAGCTTGAGGCCCCACGCCAGCTGGAGTAGAAGTTCCAAGAGCCTTTCCTCCTCCCCTGTGTCCCTGGGGGTCTGGGGAGGAGGGGGCTTCTCCACAGGCCAGCTCTCCGGGAAGTACAGCCTTCGAGGAGCTCCGACATCGGTGGGCCCAGTACCGGGATCAGTGCCTGGAGGCTCTAGCTGCTGCCGAACCCATAGCAGGTGAGCTGGGGCTCCCGGTGGACAGAGACGGGGCCCATCTGGAATCTCAGGGAGAATCAGGGGGGAAGAGTCACACCTAGACCAAGTCACTGCTCTGAAGTGGCGACGCCCCAAAGTGGGGATTGGTGGATGGGTGTGGATGGGTTTGAGCAGAGAGTGAAACATATGTGTTGGAGGGGGGCAGCTGGGTGGCTCCATAGACTAAGAGTCAGACCTAGAGACAGGAGGTCCTGGGTTCAAATTTGACCTCAGACACTTCCTAGCTGGGTGACCCTGGGCAAGTCACTTGACCTCCATTGCTTAACCCTTCCTACTCTTCTGCCTTGATCCAATACACAGTATTAATTCTAAGATGGAAGGTGAAAAAAAAAAAAAGAAGTATTTGGGTTGGAGAGGGAAGGTGGGAAGGAACTGGTGAAGTGTCTAGGCTTAGGGGAAGGCACAAGGGTGGACATTCCATGGAGCAGACATTTCCCAGATTTGGGGGTCACGCTTGTGAGCTGAGGAAGGAAGGGAGGAGGCAGTCGGGAGTAGCCTTTGGGTTTTATGGATGGAATGGGGGGAAGAATCCATCTTCTTCCCTGATCCCTCGAGGGAGCCTGGGAGAAGGACCTGGGAGTGAGCAGCTTTGCCCCCTTTCCCGCCTCGTCCCTCAGGCCCTGCCTGCAATGGAACCTTCGACGGGTATGCCTGCTGGCCCCGCTCAGCCCCTAACACCACGGCCAGTGTCCCCTGCCCCTGGTACCTGCCCTGGCGCCAGGAAGGTAAGGATCCCCTCTCTGGGAGAATAAGAGAGAGGCCCCCCCTTAAGGCTCCCTCTGAGTTTGGGGCCTCCTCGATTTCCCTTCTTCTACCCGTTTCTGGTTTCTCCATGTCTCTTTGTGCTTCGGCCTCTGTCTGTAAGTGTCTCGGCTCCATCTCTCTCTATTTCTCCCTTCTCTCCTTCTCTGTGTTCTCTCTGGTTTTCACTGTCTCTTCTCTCTCCTCTCTGTGGTTCCGACTCGCCTGGTCTCAGTCGATCTCCAGCTCTGTGTTTCTCTGGTTTGAACGTCTAAGGATTATCTGCATCTCTGGTTTTCTAAGCCCAAGTCCTGGATCTGCCCTTCGCTCCCTGTGGGACGTGGGGAAAGTCACTCTTCCCAGATGGGCCTCAGTTTCCCCCTCACCCTCTGTAAAAAGAGGGATTGATTGGCTTAGCCGGTTTCTAAGATCCCTTCCCTCTCTGTTCCAGAGGGCCTTGAGAGCTAATGCCCTGTGTGGTAAGGAACCCCCAGTCTGACATATTAATATTGTGCTTCCCTTTTCCTGTGATCTTCTCTGTGTTTCTGTCTAGACTGGCACAAGGACTGACTTGAATGGGTTCAAATCCTGCCTCAATCTATGTGACCCTGGCCAAGTCACTGATCCTTCTAGGTCTTAGTTTCCCCATCTGTAAAAGGAAGAGGAGGTACCCGACGGCCTCCGAGGTCCCTTCTGCCTTAAAACTGATGACTGTGTGACTTCTCTTTGGCTATCTAGGTGCCCACCCCAACGTTACACGGTGTCTTCCATCTTTTCCTCAGTGGCCACGGGCTCCGTGCTGCGTCTCTGTGGGGCTGACGGGGAGTGGGGACGCTGGAGGAACCATTCCCAATGTGATGCACCAGAGGGAGAGCAGGTCTTCCAGGTGAGATGGCAACATAGGCCTGTCCTTAGGGGGAGTCTGGGAAAATCTCACTCTCCTCTAGGGACAATGCCCCATCGGTCTCCGTGTGGTGCTCCGACCTCTGGGGGGCTTCCTTCCGGCAGGGCCAAAGGCTCATCCTGGAGAGGCTGCAGCTGGTGTATACGGTGGGGTACTCGCTCTCCCTGGCGGCCCTGCTGCTGGCCCTGCTGCTCCTTAGCTCCTTCAGGTAAATGGTCCTGGGGAGACCCCCGGTCTGAAGGGTGGGACCAGGCCTTGCTCTAGAAGGGGGGTCTTCAAGCATCTGAAGGGCCTACGGTCGGCAACTGATTACTCTTGTTCTTGTCTGGCTCTGGGGGGGAGAACTAGAAGGGTTGGGGGGGGCCTACACGGATCTAGGGACCGTGTCAGGAGAATGTGGCTGACGTAGAGCCGTCCATCTCGGAGCGAGTGGCTTCTCCTCACGTGGCGGCACTCTTCGGGCACTGGTGGAGGGTCAGCCCGGGGCACCCTTCCTTAAGGGTAACCAGAAAGGAGGCATTTGGGAGCACGAGGGGCTGCCTTGGTGGCCAGTGGGTGGTAGGTCAGCAGATTCTGGCATGATCCCATCCCTCCAGGAAGCTTCGATGCACCCGAAACTACATCCACGTGAATCTGTTCATCTCCTTTGTCTTTCGGGCAGCCGCCATCCTTACTCGGGACAAACTACTGCCCGCCTTGGGCCTTCACACTGGACACCGAGCCCAGGTGCTCCCTCGTCAGGCAAAGTCTTGGTTCTCCCTTCATTGCCCCGCCTAGCGTGTGCCCAGAGCCCGAAGTTCTCTTATGCTAACGTTCTAGGTTCTCTCGTCCAAGGAGCTTCCCAGCTGGGACGGTGGTCTAGGTTTTATCTTCCGACGTTCTATGCTCTATGAGCACTGGACTCTTCCTACCTGCCTTGGCCCGCTCCCCGCTATTTCACTGATCACACTCTCCCTAGACCGGGTCTGGAATGGGGGCCTTCATCAAGGGAGGGAGCATCTGGGTGATGGGGGGGGGGAGATGGCTGGTTAAGAGGGAGTCTCTCCTGGGAGGGTTGCCCGGATTCTGATCGTCCCACCCTTGTCCAGACCCTGGCCACCTGCCGAGTGGCCCAGATTGTGACCCAGTACTGTGTCAGTGCTAACCACATGTGGCTGCTGGTGGAAGGCGTGTACCTGTACAGCTTGCTGGCGCTCATGGCCTTTTCAGAGGAGAGACACTTCAGATGCTACTTGTTTCTCGGCTGGGGTGAGTCTTACCCCGAAGGCTTGGAATACGGTCCCTCCTCGCTCTAGCGAGACCCTTCCCCCTCGGATTCCAGGCCGGCCTTCCCTTCCCTCTTAGGAGCAATACTGTGTACTGGTTCCAAGGCAGAAGAGCAGTAAGGACCGGGCAATGGGGGTGAAGTGACTTGGCCAGGGTCACCCAGCCAGGAAGTATCTGGGGTCAAATTTGAACCCAGGACCTCTCCTCTCCAGGCCTGGCTCTCAGTCCACTGAGCCATCTAGCTGCCCTCTCAGCATTTATTAAGTGCCTTCTGTGGGCAGGAGCTGTGCTACACCCTAAGGACACAAAGGCAAAAAGTAGTCCCTGCCTTTCAGATGGAAAAGACGACATGTGAATAACTGGAGGGACAGAGACAGAGAGAGAGAAAGAGACAGAGACAGAGACAGAGACAGAGAGAAAGACCAAGACAGAGACAGAGACAGAGAGACACAGAGAGAAAGACAGAGAAACAGTGATAGAAACAGACAGGAGACACAAAGACAGAGGGAGACATAGAGACAGAGGGGACAGAGAGACAGAGGCAGAGCCATAGACACACACACAGACAGAGAGAGACAGAGATAGAGACAGAGACAGAGAGAGACAGAGACACAGAGACAGAAAGAGACAGAGATAGAGACAGAGACAGAGAGAGACAGAGACAGAGACAGAGAAAGAGACAGAGACAGAGAGACACAGAGAGAAAGACAGAGAAACAGTGAAAGAAACAGACAGGAGACACAAAGACAGAGGGAGACACAGAGACAGAGGGGACAGAGGCAGAGCCATAGACACACATACACAGAGACAGACAGAGACAGAGACAGAGACAGAGAGAGTGACACAAAGAGACAGACAGAGGCAGAGATAGACAGACAGTGATAGAGCCAGAGCCAGAGAGAGACAGTGACAGAGACAGACAGAGGAGACAGAGGCAGAGGCAGAGACACAGAGACACACACACAGACACAGACACAGACACAGAGAGGGCAGCTGAAGGCTCTCTGGAAAAGAGGAAGGGTGGCTAGGACTTCGCCAGGGTTTTGTAGAATTTCACATTCCCTCGCCGAAAGGCTCCAGACACCCCAAGAGCGCCTCCGGCTCTCACGGGAGGGGGTCCCTGGCTTGTGACCTCTGTGCGCACGGCTGGTTTTCACAGGGGGCCCTGCGCTCTTCGTCATCCCGTGGGTCATCTCTCGCCACCTCTACGAGAACACGCAGTGAGTGAAAGGTGGAAGCCAGGAGGCGGAGTCAGCAGGGAAAGTGGGCGTGGCCCGCCCAGGGGCGAGATGATTGGATGTAGTGGGCGGGACTGGGGAGGAATCTGGGTGTGGCCTGCCCAAAGGCGGGACCAGGATGGAAGGGCGGGGCCAGAGAGGACCGGGCTAAGTAGGACCTTGGAGAGTTCCTTCTTCCAGGTGCTGGGAACGGAATGAGATCAAGGCCATCTGGTGGATTATCCGCACGCCCATCCTCGGCACCATTGTGGTATGATCCCCATTCTCTGCCCTGCCAGGGGCCTCTTCTCTGAATTTCGTCTCGCTCTTACTGAGGGAAGACGTCTGTTCCAGCCTCCATCCCAACCCAATTCCCTAGTTCAGGGTCCTTTCCCAGGCCTCTCCCTTCCTCAGAGCCTATGCTGGTTTCCCACCTCTTCCAGGAAGCCCTCCTTGACGGTTCTATTTTTCTAGGTGTCTTCCCTCTTGGTCTCTCACTCCTGACTATGTGGGCACCCCTCCTCAGGCTCTGAGACTGGAACACCCAACATTCCCCAAGGCACCCCAAAGCCTTATGTCCCTGGGCTTCCTCCTTTGGGAGGAAGCTCAGTGCTAACCTAGTGGGGGCCAGGGAGAGAGGAAGAGGCTGATAAATAGGATGGCTAGATAAAATGAGCTTTACCATTCTCGGATTCTACTGGGTTCAAATTCTAGGTTTAGTCCTCCAAAGTTGTAATGGTCTAACATTCTATGTTCTCGAATCCCAACTTTCCACAGTTCTAATAATCTAAGTTCTAACAGTCTGTGAGTCTGGAGCCCTCCTTTCTCTAGCTTCCTACTTGAACTCAAACCCCAACACTTTTGCCCTCTCCCCTAGCATGACCCTTCACTACATTTTTCTCACTCCACTCTTCAGATTAATTTCCTTATCTTCATTCAAATTCTGGGCATCCTGCTGGCCAAGCTGAGGGCTCACCAGATGCGTTGCCAGGACTACAGGCTCAGGTTGGGGACAGGGAGACCTTGAGGCCAGGGAGGGAGGGGTAGAAGGACTCTGGAGGTTCACACTCCCTCTACCCCCTAGACTGGCCAGGTCTACACTGACCCTGGTCCCCCTCCTGGGCATACATGAGGTGGTGTTTGCACCTGTGATGGAGGAACAAGCAGAGGGCACCCTTCGCTACACCAAACTGTGCTTTGAGATCTTCCTCAGCTCCTTCCAGGTAGGGTACTAGGGCAGGAACTGTCTCAGTTCCACTCCAGATTCACCATCTGCCGCTCCTGCCCTTTGGACTTCCAATCCAAGCTTTTGTAATTTTGGTTTTGTAATTCCTTTGAGATGTCCTCTCAGACTGGTCTTTCCTCACTCCCACCAAGGCTCCAAGTACAAAGACTTCACAAATGTTCAAATCTGAAAGTCTGGCTCTAGAGCTGTTTAGTCTACACCATCATATTTTACAAAACTTGGGCCCTAAAAGAGGAAAGCACTTCTCTAGAGGCATCGGTGCTGGCATTTGAGGCCAGATCCGAGGACTCTCACTCTTGTGTGTCACCTGAGAGCTGGCAATGTCATCTAGCTCACCTTTCTAGGCTCATTAAGTCCTTTTCGCACAAAAATATTGGGCATGCAAAGATGATCAGGGGGGTCCAAAGGAGAGAATGTAAGGCAGTGATGGTGAACCTATGGCACAAGTGCCAAAAATGGCACTCAGAGCACTCTCTGTGGTCATGTGTGCCCCCACCCCACCCCACCCTAGTTTGTTACTAGAAAGGCAGAGGGACTTAGGCAGAACTGCTCCCTTCCCCCTTTCCACCATGCCTGAGGACCATCTCTAAAAGGTTCGCCATCACTGATGTATGGTTTGGAAGTCCTGGCCTTTTATTTAGGAAAGGGCTCATGCTTCCAGAAAGCATTTCCATTCATTCAACATCTTCTCTCCCTCTTCTCTCTAGGGCCTCTTTGTCAGCATTCTATTCTGTTTCATCAACAAAGAGGTATGAAGCCCCCAGACCCAATATGATCTTCTTCCCCAAAGGAGGCCAATTGGTAATGGCTGTGTCCTTCCTTTGCCCCTTGACCACCACAGGTCCAGGCAGAGATCCAAAAACAATGGCAACGATGCCAGCTGGGCCAACGAATGAATGAACAACGCCTGTCCAGGAGCTACCAGTCTTCTGGACGTGGGGCTACTCCCTGCCTCTCCATATCCAGCAGGGCCCTGGGTGGGGAGGGAGAGGAGCCCAGCCCAGCCTCTGAGAGCTCCTGCTAGGAAAGGCTCCAACCACTCTCTGTAGCTCCCAACATAGAATCAGAGATTTTTTTTTTTTTTTTAGCAAAAATGTAATAATTGCCGCAACCATTTCTCCAATCCTGATTTGGGGTTTGTAGAGTTCTTTCCTCAGCACAGCCTTAGGCTGGGTATGAAGTTGGTTATCCTTGATTTACAAAGGGAAAAAGTAAGGATCCAGAAGGCTACCTGGCTTCATCAGAAGTACACAAGTAAAATATCTATGAACTGCTAAGGACAGGCAGGGGCCATGGGTGTATAGCAGAGTAGAATTGTAAGATCTGAGAGCTGCCAACATCATCTAATCCAACCTGACCCTGAGATAGGGCTAGGGCTCCCTTCTTTGGCAGGTCTCCTGCAGGAGACTTGCTACAATCCTTTCTCCCTTCTCCCACCCTGGCATTATTAAAGCTCATTATTAGGAAGTTCTCTCTTCTCACACTGTTGTTAGAGTCAGAAGACCTGAATTCAGTAGGGCAGCTGGGTAGCTCAGCGGATTGAGAGTCAGGCCTAGAGACAGGAGGTCCTAGGTTCAAATCTGGCCTCAGACACTTCCCAGCTGTGTGACCCTGAGCAAGTCACTTGACCCCCATTGCCTAGCCCTTACCACTCTTTCACCAAGGAGCCAATACACAGAAGTTAAGGGTTTAAAAAAAAAAAAAAAAGACCTGAATTCAAGGATTAGTTCTGCTACTGACCCGAAAAAACAAACAACTCTTACATTCTATCTTAGTATTAATTCTAAGGCAGAAGAATGACAAGAGGGTTAAGTGACATGCCCAAGGTCACACAGCTAGGAGCCACTGACTTCTTGTGTGACTTTAGAAGAGATCTTTCCCATTCTCTGGGCCTCAGTTCACTCACGTGTGAAATGATGGGGTTTGGATATCAAGTCCAAACAGGAATCCCTGCCCTCTGGGACCAAGCTGAACAAGGCCTTCAGACAGCAGAAGACAGAGATGGTCAAATGATCACACAATTTCAGAGCTGAAAAGAACCTCAATGGCCAAATGCGCCAATTATAACAGACTGGACAAATGGCCTGGAGACCTCCAAAGAGCGGGGATTCACTATCTTCCGAGGCTGTCCACTCTAGTTGAGGGTAACTCTAATCACTAGGACCTTTTTCTCTTTGTGACTCCCCCCACAGCTCCAGCTCCTGCCCTCTGGGACCAACCACAGCAGGTTGGATCCCTCTTCCATTCATAGGATAGATTCCAGTGCTTGAAGAGAGCCATCATGTTCTTCCTGAAACTTCTCTTCTCCAGGGTAAACATCCTTGGATCCTTCAACCCCTCCTTATCTGGCATGACCTGGAGGCCCCTTCCTTGCTCCTTTCCCTTTGAAACAACCTGGTTCATCAATGCCCTTTGTAAACTGTGGTGTCCAGAAGTGAATGCCCCAGATGCAGCCTGGCCAGTGAGGGAACAGCAGGAATAGCAGCATCTCCTGGTTCCTGGAAGTTCTGGCAATCTCGTGGTTTTTTGGGGTGCTGCATCAATTACTCTGTAGAATTACATTGAGCTTTCAGTCCTCTGAAATTCTTCGCACGAACTATTAAAGGTACTTGAGAAGTCTGTTTTTGACCCCGTGTCAAAGACTTGATTTTTATCCCTTTTTCACCTTATTCGTTTCAGCCCAGTTTTCATAGAATCACAGATTTAGAGCTGAAGAGACTTCAGGGGCCCTCTGGTTCCAACTGACTCATTTTACAGATGAAGAAACTGAGGCCCAGGGGGATCAAATAACTTGCCCAAGGTCACATAGGTGGGATTTGGATGAAGGTCTTCTGACTCCAGATCCAGAATTCTTTGCATTGTTATGTTAGCCTATCAAGATCTTTTTGGATCCTGATTCTCTCACCAACTCTTCGGGCTTTGGGGCATCTAAAAATCTGGTAAAGATGCCACTCATGCTTTTTTTAAAAAATATATATTTACCCTACAAATATTGATTCTAAGACAGAAGAACAGCAACAGCTAGGCAACTGGGGCTAAGTGACTTGCCCAGGATCACAGAGCTAAGAAGTTTTTGAGGCCAGATTTGAACCCACACCGTCCTTTCTCTAGTCCGGGCTCTATCCACTGAGTCATCTCGCTGTCCCTTACCTATACTCTTTTTTTTTTTTTAAATTTTATAAACCCTTAACTTCTGTGTATTGGCTCCTAGGTGGAAGAGTGGTCAGGGTGGGCAATGGGGGTCAAGTGACTTGCCCAGGGTCACACAGCTGGGAAGTGTCTGAGGCCGGCTTTGAACCTAGGACCTCCCATCTCTAGGCCTGGCTCTCAATCCACTGAGCTACCCAGCTGCCCCTCCTTATCTATACTCTTATAAGTCACTGACAAAAAACATTCAACAGCACAAATCCCTGAGGCACGTCACTGGAGATCTTTTTGTGAATTAACATTAAATTTTCAAAGACTACTTTTAACTACATTTAACTAGACTGAAGGCTCCCTCTGGCTGTGGCATCATCTGGCCCACATCTCTCCATCTTTTCCACAAGAATATTAGGAGAATCAGTTGAATGCTTTGATAAGTTTTTCCTAGGCAAAGTTATCTTCAGCACTCCAGTGCTGTATCAGCATAGTAACATTGTCAAAAAGGGAAATACCATTCATTTTCAATGACCTGTTCTCAGCAAAGCCACGCGGGTGTTTGGGGATTATTGCTTCTTTTTCTACTTGTTCACTGGCTGTCCCTTTAATGATCCTTCATTCTAGAATCTCTACCAGGAACTGAAGTCAAGGTCACTGGCCTCTTTGTTTCCTTTTGGAAAATCTGGAAATTTGATCTTCTTACTCTGGCAGTAGTTCTTCCACTCTTGGGTCTTTCCGAGTTCCCTGATGGTGGTGCTGAAGACATGCCCATGAATGTAATTCATCTGCGTCAGCGTGGACTCATCAAGAGTACCCATTCTCCTGACTTGGGGATCAATCCCTTGGTGTTTATACCCATTTTGAACTTATCTTGGTATAGTGTGTGAGATACTGATCTAAACCTAATTTTTTCCCATATTTTTCCAATTTTCCCAGCAGTTTTTGTCAAATAGTGAGTTCTTATCCCAAAAGCTGGGGTCTTCAGGTTTATCATACACTAGCTTGCTGAGGTCATTTACTCCAAGACTATTCCACTGATCCTCCCTTCTGTCTCTTAGCCAGTACCATATTGTTTTATTGATCATTATTTTATAGTACAGCTTAAGATCTGGTACTGCCAGGCCACCATCCTTCACATTTTTTTTTCCATTGGTTCCCTTGATATTCTTGACCTTTTGTTCTTCTAGAGCGGTGGTTCCCAAACTTTTTTGGCCTGCCGCCCCCCCCCCTTCTAGAAAAAATATTACTTAGCCCCACCTGGAAATTAATTTTTTTAAAAATTTTAATAGCAATTAATAGGAAAGATAAATGCACCTGTGGCCATCACCACCACCCCTGGATCGCTGCAGCACCCACTTTGGGAATCACTGCTCTAGATGAACTGTTATTATTTTTTCTAATTCTTTTTTGTTTAAACCCTTACCTTCCATCTTAGAATCAATTCTGTGTATTGGTTCCAAGGTGGAAGAATGGCAAGGGCTAGGGAATGGGGGTCAAGTGACTTGCTCAGGGTCACACAGCTGGGAAGTGTCTGAGGCCGGATTTGAACCCAGGACCTCCTGTCTCTGAGCCTGGCTCTCAATCCACCGAGCCACCCAGCTGCCCACAATTTTTTTTAATCCTATAAAAGTTTGATAGGTATGATTTAGGCAGGATTTTCATCTTTATTAAATTAGCTCGTCCTAACCATGAACAATTAATGTTTTTCCAGTTGTTTAGATCTAGTTTTGTGTGAAAAGTGTTTTGTAGTTGTGTTCATAGAATTCCTGTGTCTGTCTTGGCAGATAGATTCCTAAATATTTTATATTGTCTAAACCAGTGATAGGCAAACTTTTTAAAGAGGGGGCCAAAGGAAAGGAAATGTTCATCTGTCAGTCTGTTTCTAAGGCAGCTCTTTTGAAGTTTCATTGTATCATATCCTATTCATTGTATTCGTCAGATTAGGAATAATGTCCCGTAGCTGGATAGAACATTTCAGGGGGCCTTCTGGCTGTAGTTTGCCCATCAATGGTCTAGAGATCTTAAAGTTTCTTTTTCTAACTCTTGCTGCTGAGATTTGTTGGAAACACAGGAACACTGATGATTTATGTGGGGTTTTTTTGCATCCTGCAACTTTGCTGAAATTATTTCCACTAGCTTTCTAGTTGAATTTCTCATATTTTCTAAGTATATCACATCATCTGCAAAGTGAAGCTTAGTTTTCCTCACTGCCTACTTTAATTCCTTCAGTTTTCTTTTTCTTCTCTTATTGCTAAAGCTAGCATTTGGAGTATAGTACGTAATAAGGGGGTAAACTGACTGATATTAGGGGAGCTGGTGGTACCAATGAGTCACCTGGGCCTGCATTACAAGTACTAGAATAGCAGTGGTGATAATGGCCATCCTTGCTTCACTCCTGATCTTACTGGGAAGGCTTCTAACTAATCCCCATTGCAGATGATGTTTGCTGATGGTTTTAAAGAAATACTACCTATTATTTTAAGAAACAGCCTTTTTATTCCTGTGCTTTCTAGTGTTTTCAATAGGAATGGGTGTTGTATTTTGTCAAAGGCTTTTTCTGCATCAGACTGAGATAATCATGGGATTTCTTAGTTTGGTTGTTGATGTGGTCAATTATGCAGATGGTTTTCCTAATATTAAACCAGCTTTGCATTCCTGGTATAAATCCCACCTAGTCATAGTGAATAATCCTTGTGATCACTTGCTGGAGTCTCTTTGCTAGTATTTTATTTAAGGTTTTCAATCTATGTTCATTAAGAATTGGTCTATAGTTTTCTTTCTGTTTTTGGTCTGCTTGGCTTTGGGATCAGTACCATATTTGTGTCATTAAAAGGATTTAGTAAGACTCCTTCTTTGCTTATTTTGTCAAATAGTTTGTCTAGCATTTGGGATTAGTTTTCTTTAAACGTCTGATAGAGTTCACTTATGAATCCAGCTGGCCCCGGGGATTTTTTCTTAAGGAGTCCCTTGATGGCTGGTTCGATTTCCTTTTCTGAGATGGGATTGTTTAAGTATTCTATTTCCTCTTTTGTTAATCTAGGCAGTTTATATTTTTATAAATATTCACCCATTTCACCTAGATTGTCATATTTATTGCCATATGCTTGGGCAAAATAGCTCTTAATAACTGCCTTACTTTCCTCTTCATTCAAGGCGAGATGGCCCTTTCCACTTTGGATACTGTCCTACTCTGAACTCTTTGAAATCTGTGCTCTCAAATTCTAGGCTGCATGTTAGATTATTCTCAGCTTTCTTCTCCTCCAGCACCGAGCCCGGGAGGGAGAAGTCACTGTCCCCAACCCACTCTGATATTCCTGTTGATTCTAATCTAGCAACCGGCTCCTCTGTTGGCTTTGTTTCCAAAATTACTTACGATAAAGGCTAGAATGATTTTATAGCTATAACTGACATCATAGTGCTTGCCTTTCCAATGGGGGGGGGGCTGGGGGGGAGGTGGAGCCAAGATGGCGGCTTCATAGCAGCAAGAGCTGAAAGTGCTCTGACAACCCTTCCAAACCAATCTTTAAAAAGTACTGGGTGGGTAAGGGAGGCAATTTGGAAGTCAATTTTTAAAAATGGATGTTAAGAATAAATTACAAATTTAAAAATACATAAAAAGGGCAAGAGATCATTAGAGGATCCCTGCTTATGGCAGAGAATGGGCATGAGCCGAGGTCTAGCTCTTCCCATCAGGGCTCTCTCTCATGCCTCCTCCTTTCCAGGTATCTCCCATTCCCTCCCCCAATCCTCACTAATAAGCAGAGGAACTCCAGTCTGAGAGATCCTCTTTTATTTCCATGGGTCCAGAGGATTCCTTCCTCACCTCAGGTAAGGCCCCTCCCCCTTCCCTTCTTGCAATGTTTTCAAATCTATACTGAGCAGGTGTGAGGGGACCCTGAAGGAGCAAAGCTTTGTGGCTTTTTGGGGTGGAGATGAGACTCTGGGTCTTAACCCCATAACTGCCCCAGGGCAAAGGGGGGAGCTCCCTGGGGTCCAGTGTTGAGCAGTTTTGAGTTCATGCCTCTGGGGGATTCAGAGGAAAGTCATGTCTGCTTAAATCAAAATTTGGAAATGAGTGAGAGGGGTTCTGGGCCTAAACAAATCCACGCTGCTCCTCAGTTTCCTTTATACAAAGAAGGGAGTGAATGAGATGGTCTATAAAGTCCCTTCCAAGTCCAAGGATCTATCATTCTTTGGCCCTATTCTTAGGGCCCCAGAGCATTTCCCCAACTCTTCCTCCCCCACCCTCTCCTGTTTACAGGAGTCTCAATTCCCTTAACTCTGGTAAAGAATCCACCACCCTAGCCCAATGACTTTACAATACAGCCTGTACTTCTTGGGATGGAAACAGTGGCTTCCTAAGGGTGGGAGGTTTGCTCTTCCTAAGGGTGGGGCGGGGAGGGAGGGAAGAGAAGGGATCCTGCAGTCTAAGTCCTTTAGTAGTACCTAAGAAGGGAAGCTCTTAGGGGCCAGAGCCAGGCCATTTGGAGGCTGTCTACCCCAAATCTAGGAGGGATATGCTACAAGAGGATTTAGGGGTGAGAATTCACTTATTTCTAACTTGTTCTTTGTGGGGGAGATGAAATAAAAAGATCGGCCCAAGGGAGCCAGGCACAGTTCGGGAAAAGACATGTTTGGTTAGGAGTTAGGAGAACTGGATCCCCATGCTGCCTCTGCCACTTTTGAGGTGGGTGACGTGGGGCAAATAACTTGAGCTCTCTGGGCCTCTTTAGCAACAGAACTGGGGGAGGTGGACATGCTTGGGGGAGGTCTCCAGCATTCGGTTAAGGGCTGTTAATTCCTCTGTTCTGGAGATCCAAATGGCATCCCCAAGGCTCAAGATCCCATTGGTGCTCTATGGCAGTCCTCTCAATTGGCCGATTCATATCAGCTAGTGATCAGTCCCACCTGTGGTTACTCACAACCTCAGGGTCTAAAGGTTGGAGGGTTTGGGGATTTGTGTGATGGGGGGAGAGGAGTGACAATGATGACAGGCCTGGATCTTAGGTGTTTCTCACCTGAACTGGCGTCAAGGCACACGTGGACCCCCACCCTTGCCCCATCTGTTCCCTCCCACATGGAGTTTGCTACCCTTACCCCTACCCTCACCATGTACACACTCTCTTTGGTCAGAAGAACCAAACTGAAAAAGAAAAAACAGCAAGGATTTATTCACAAAAGGTAAAACAAGGGAACCCTTGGGGTGCCTTATTGGGCCAAGCCAAGTATCAGTGGGAAGGGAAGGCTCTGACTTCATTACTTGCCAGCAATGAGTGGGTTCCTGAGGACCACAATGACTGAATCCCCCCGCAGGAACATCTTGGAAATGTAGCGATCTTTGTTCACTGGCTTAGACTTCTTCTTGCCTTTGCCGCTCTTGGGGACCTCTGTCCACATCTCCTTCACATTCTCTAAGACCATGTTGCAGTGCCTGGGGCCAGGAGGGAGAAGAGATGAGCAGAGAAGCCGGCTAAGTGTGACATCCTTCAAGAGGGAAGGAAGGGGCAAGAGAGAGGAAAGTCGGGGCTGAAACAGCCCCTTTTGCTCCATGCCCACAGGTCCCAGGACCACAGAACTGCCCTTCTGGAAGATCTCCACCCTCCCACCCCCACACCCCTGTGGCAGCCAGAGAAGGCCATTCCCCACCTGTCAAAGGCCTTCACCCGGCCCAGCAGTTTCTTGTTGTTGCGGCAGTTGATAAGAACCTGGGTGTTGTTCTTCACTGACTGGGTGAGCACTGACAGGGGTCCAGTGTTGAACTCCTCCTCTTCCCTCTTCTGCAGCTCCTCAGGAGTCATCTCGCTCTTGGGCTTGTTTAAGAGACTCCTGGGGACAGTGCACAGACACAGAGATTGGTGTCCCGCCCCCTGGAGGAGCTGGCTCCTTATGTGCCATATCTGGTGTGGGTAATCCCCACGTGGGAAAAGGGAGAAAGCCCTCCCAATGAGTGTTCCTGAGGGATGTGCTGGGCTGAGACAATCCAACCCTGCATCCTTGGAGCCTCATCTCACCCTCAAGTAAGGCCTCAAGACCCCCCCAAGTTCTCCACATTGCCTTTATTTCCCCCAATCTGCTCTGTGAATGATAATATGGCCAAGTGCCCCTTCTATGTGCTCTAGGTCAGGTATTGAGATTCCAACTCAACCCCTGCCCCTCAAAACTCCCTTTTAATCTGGGTTTGGTGATCTGGCAGCTCCTCTGCCACTTTCTCCCTAGTAAGCTATTAACTCACTCAGACCTCCCGGTCCAGGCTCTGCTCTAATCCAGTCAAAACCCTGGCAGTTCAGTGGGAAGGAAGGCATCCCAACCCCTCTCATTCCAGACTCCAAAGAATCCCAGGGATATACTTGGGGAAGTATGAATCCCTAACATAACAGCAGAGTGACCATCTAGCCTGTGTGAACAATTCCAGAGGCAGGGAGCTCATTAGCTCATGGAAATAAAGGAGAACCTTCCCCTAACAACAGGACTATCAGACCTCTGGAGACCACGCTCAGGGCAATCAATTAGGTCTGTATCTCCTCCTCAGCTTTGGAACTCCCTTCTCAGAGTCTGTGTCGTCCCAAATACTTAAGGGCATAAATCACGTAGCTCTGTTTCTGCCTGGCCATATTACCTTCTGCCCTGCTGCTCCTACCCCAAATAATAAAAAGAGCTTGTCAGTTCTCTTCCCTGTGACTCCTCAAACTAAAACTCCTTTCCATAGACACCATATCCCAACACATGCCATCTTCCTCTATAAAGAATGTAAGCTTACGGAAGGTAGGCAGAGATGGCCTCGCTTCTGTATTTACAACCTTTAAATTAAACACTCAGGAAACCAAATGAGATAATTTCTGCACAATGCACCCATTAGGCAGTCCATAAATGCTTGCTCTTTTTCTTCCACTTCATTCAATAGCTCTCAGGCTTTATAAACATCTGGGTGGAGGGTGGGAGGTATTGAGGGGAAGTGTTTCTCTTCTCAAAGAGGCTTCTGCATCCCAGAAGTAGGAAAGAACCACAAGCTCATGAGAAAACTGGTGGCTTGGCTAAGGTCAAACAACTGTGGCAAACAGCAGGATATGGGTCTGAGTTCAGGATCCTGATGGCAAATGGAGGGTCCCACTCTGTTGTGAACTACCTTTGGAGAAGGCCAATATTCTCAAAGGGAAGATGGACAGCATGAGGACTATGGGAGCAAAGGATGATGTCTACTTTGGAAATGAATAGACCAGTCTGGCTGGACTACACACAGCATATGTGAGGAAGATTTCTCAGACCTCCTATCCTGGTAAGCTGTCAATGACTGGAAGCAGAAAGGAATTTTCTCAGACTGTCTAAAAGGAACTGAATGCAGAGATTAAGCTAGAGAAGAAAAGATCATGGGAAAGGATAACTGTCTTGGGTGGGGTTCAATGCATTGAAAGCCAGGCCTAGAGATGGGAGGTTGTGGGTTAAAATCTGGCCTCAGACCCTGGGCAAGTCACTTAACCCTGTTAAAAGATGGGCACCTGCTAGGCCCCACCTTAACACTTAATTACTAACTAATCTTCCTCACAACAATCCCCATTGCCTACACACGATATTGATTCTAAGATGGGAGATAAGGGCTAAAAAAAAAAACCAAATTTAAATAAATAAATTTTAAAAAAAAGGATAACTGTCTTCAGGCATATGAAAGTCAGCTAAGACTCATTCTACTTGATTCCAGAAAGCAGAAATACTGGGCCAGATGTTGAACTGATATTAAAAAAACCCTCATGATCAAAGAGTTGCCTTGAGAAGTATTAAGTTCTTGGTTTCTGAGGGTCAGCAATCAAAGGTTCAATAGCTTTCAATAGTCAAGAGAGATAATATTTCAAGCTGAGTTTAGCCCAAGTAACTTTGGAGGTCTCTTCCAAGTCTCTAATTCCACGGATATGAGTGTTTCCCATCTGGTTTTCTCATTTCACCCTCTGGGCTCCTTAACTGGAAAGATGTCTGAATTCCCTTTTATTTTTCTAACAGTGCCTAACAATGCTTCCTATAAGGCAAGTCACTCCTATGATAGACCATCCTCTGTTGCTTCCCAAACTTTTCCACCATCAAATCTCTGTAACTCAAAATTTTCCTTGTGTTGGCTGGCCTTTATCTATTACTCAACTATTGGCTCCTCATTTCTTCAAGTTCCAATCAAGGCCTATCCTCCTCAGCTCCCTGTATGGCAGCCTCTTTTCTATCATACATTCCAACTCAGGAAGTGAATTCCCTCAGTACTCTGACTAATCACACCTCTCAGTTTCCCCAAGTGGCTAATACTCTTTGGTTCCTGCTCAAGACTCCCTATTTCCCAAGATCTCCTCCCTCACATCTAAGTCTCTATCTAATATCTCTCAATAAGTCTCTGTGGCTAACAGTGCCCTTTAAATTCACCCTTTATGGCTTTTCTATGGAACCAATTCCACCTGATCTTGGATCAATCCCCATCACCCATGGTATCCTACCTACTTCCACATTCACCTACCTCTTGTGGTATCACCTCTGCAGGTTCTCTCACAAATGTCTACTCTTCACTCCATCTATTTGAGATTCCTGCCCTCACCCAGCCCCATGAATCCATTTTCTCTAATATTGTCACACCAAGTTTCTCTCCAGTCCCATGGATCCCAATTTCCTATTCATTTACCACTTATGATTCTTTATAGTCCAATTCTTTCCCAAGGACTGAGCCTACATTGAAGCTGGCTCCCTGTCTGACCAAACAATCCCTCTAAATACAGCAGGATGCCCTCTCCTCTTCCAATTCTTGGAATCTCTAATTCCTTTCAAGATTTATAACATTATATTTTTTTAAACCTTCTGTTTTAGAATAGATTAGTACTAATTCTAAGGCAGAAGAGCAGCAAGGGCTAGGCAACATGGGTTAAGTGACTCATCCAGAGTCACAGCTATGAAGTGTCTGAGGTCAGATTTGTGGCTAGATCCCCCCCCAATTCCAGGTCTGGAATGCTATCTACCATGCTACTTTGCTGCCCCACCACAAGATTACATATGGAGAGCAAGAACAAACCTTAGTCCACATGACCCCTTCAATTTACAGATGAGCAAACGGAAGGCCAGGGAGAATTCTGTTTATGCTCTAATACTCACTTAAACGCATATTTGTTTACCCTTCAGCAAAATATTAACTCCTTGAAGGCAGGAAATGTCTCACTTTTTAAAACTGTACCCCCAAGGCCTGGCAGTGTAGATCCTCAATACGTGTAGAAAATCATAAGGTGGTGTGTTTAGAGGCCCTGGGGTTCATCTGGTCCAGCCCCTTCTTTTACTGAGGCCCAAAGGGCTTAACTCATTTTCAGGGAGTCCCTGGCTGCGGGAGAGGGAGGGCTGGAAGGGCTGGCTGTCTTTTGCTCTTCTCTGTATCCTTATCTACGAGGCTTAACACAATGCCTGGCATACAGTAGGTACCCAACAGGTGGGGGAATCCAGGATGCAGAGCACGAGGCAGTACCTGACAGCCACCCTAAGAAACACACATACATTCTTCCGTCTTTTAGCCCGCTCCCTCTGCCCATTAGCCTGCGGCCCCGCTCTACTGGGCCGTCCCTCCACATTCATTGGCCACTAGAGCCGCTCGCCTGGCTGATCTCCTCTTGTCATTGGCCGCCATGCCTCACTACTAGCCCGCCCCCTCTTCCCATTGGCGGCTGGCGCCTCTCTCCTCTCCACGTGCTGCGCGCGCCCCTTTCTCCCACTGGCCTCTCCCGCTCGTGCGGCGCCCCGCAGCGTTCTATCCGCGCGCTTCCTCCTCATAGGAGCACTCGCCGCTCCGCGCCTTAATAACCAACGTCACCCAAGAGTGTTCCCCTGGGTGGCAGCCTCAGCCCGCCCTCTCCTGGTCCCCACTTTGCTCCCTGAAAGCTCCTATCGCACCCTCTCCCCAGATGGCGTCCCCGTTTTCGGGCACGGGGGAGGACTACCGCTCACATGGTGGCGGTGGCCTCTCGATCCTTCGCGCTCCTCCTTTCCTCGCGCCGCAGCTGCCTCTACGCTCCGGCTCCGTTTTCTCTGCCGCCGGGAGTCACTTCCGGTTCCGGTGAACGGAGCGTGGCGGAGAGGGAAGCACTTCCGGTTCCGGCCTGCGAGGCGCTTATGTGGGAACTGACGCAAGAACGTTAATTACTGAGGAAAGTGCTGTCTGCGCGTGCGTAATAGATGGGGGTTTAGTGCTATGCGTCGTCATAGCGACCAGGGACCAGTGTCGCTTGCGAAAGGGACGGGACCCAAAGTGCCCACATTCCCAGGCTAGTGCAGCCTGGGGTCCCTAGTGAACCTCATTTCCAGCTGCAGTTTTGGGGTTTCGAGAGGAACCGGCTTTTAGCTCCCGCCCATACATAGTGCCCACGAGGTGGCTCTGAATTAGGGCCTGGAGGAATTCGAATTAGTTCGAATTCAGCTCTGCCTGGTTCTATCTCCCATCTCACCTTGGGCCTACCTGGGCCTCAGTTTACTCGTCCATAGCCATAATAGTAACCAAACCTATAACAAACCCTGACGTTTCTATAGCAGTACGGTTTGCAAAGCACTTTAAGAGGCATGAATGAAAGGTCATCTACTAATTAAGTGCAGTGGATGCAGGGGGATTCAGAGTCTGCCCTGCCCTCAAGGTCCCTGCCCCCCCATCTAAAGGGGCAGACAGAGAGGAGGGTGGGCCTGAAGGGGTGCAACTACAGGAAAAGCCCAAAGCCCTCCTTTGACTCTTTTTTTTAATCTCCCCCTTCTGTCTTAGATTTGATATTAAGAATGCTTCAAAGGCAGAAGAGCACAAAGGGCCAGACTGTGGGGATTAAGTGACTTGCCCAGGGTCATACAGCTAGGAAATGTCTGAGGCTGGATTGGAACCCAGGACCTCCAGTCTCCAGGCCCTCCAGAAAACACAAGACGAAACATTTGGGGCTGGGGAGAGAGTGTCAAAGATCACCAGGCAGACAAAAACACAGGTGGTGAGACTGGTTCGGCCGAGGACCGTGGAGGCCTCAGACAGGGAGGGGATCCAGGAGGGACCAGTGTCATGACTGCTCCAGGAAGAGAGGTCCCTGGTATCCTGGAAGCCAGGGTGAAGTCAGTGAGCAAGCAGGAGGGAGGACAGCCTTTCCTGTTTATCCACAAGGTCTGAGGAGATGCCTGAGGCCAGCTCAAGGAAACAGGGAGGCACTCGGGAAGCTGGTCATGGGAAGGGACAGGAAGGGGAGCAGCAGCTCAGGGCCACGTTGTCCTGGTCCAGTGGAGGGAAGAGAATGGGGCAGAAGCCAGACCCCATCACGCCAGTGACTCCTCTTGGGCACCTGAGGGCTGGGGCATCCAGCCAAGGAGGGTAGGGCCCAGGAGACTGCTGAGCCAGCCTGGGCTGAGCAGGCAGGCGGCACCCCCGTTCTCAGCTTGGTGTCTGGCACAATGAATGACCACAGGCAAAGGACAGTGTCAGGTGAACTGGAAGGGGAATCAGAGAGGGGGCACCTGATGGCAAGGGGAGAGGAGGGAAGGAATGTAGGTATCGGAGGGGACGTCACTGAGGGCAGGGGGACAGCATGGTGGGAGGCAGATGCTGAAGGGCCCTAGAGGGGCAGCTCGGTGGCTTAGTGGACAGAACAGTGCCAGAAGCTGCCCCTGGGCATGAGGCATTCTTTTTCCTAGATGTACCATTCAGGAGAGTTGCCCTGTCCCCTGGGCACAGACTGCCCATGTTTAAAGAATGAGGAAAACAAAGAGCTGGAAGGCCAAAAACAGTCTGGGTGCCCGGTTTCCCCTGCTGGGCAAGAGGTCCAGCTTCAGTCACGCCTCGGGCACTGCCAAGCCAATCCAGGTCATTTATTAGGGCCTCCAGGCCACAGAGCTCAGAGGGAGAATACAAAGACGGGGAATCCTGCCCTTGTGGAGCTTACAGTCTACCATGTGCAAACAGAGGTATTTAGGAGAGGACAGAGGGCCAGCAGAGGGGCAGATCCTACAGCAGACACTTGTTTTATCTCCCTGAGCCTTAGTTTCCCCATCTGCAAAATGAGCAGCCCCAAGGCACCGCTCTCACAGAACTCTTTTCTGGGGCCCAAATGAGAGGCACCTGCAGAGGCCACAGAAGTGTGGGATCCCATGAGCCACATGGGGAAGGAAGCCGGGATTCCCTGAGGCAGAGGTGGGAGAGGGAAGGTGGCATTCAGGGAAGAGCCAACAGACCAGGTGGACTGGACAGGAGAAATGAGCGGGAGATGATGGGAGGAGGGCTGGAGCCTGTGTCCAAGGCCAGGCCGAGGAGGCTGTCCCTGGGCCTGAAGGAGCCAGAAATGCTTCTTGAACCAGGGACTGAAGCTCCTTCTGGCACTGACCAGACAGGGCGAAGCTGAGCAGAGAAACCAGCCAGGAAGCTGAAGGGAATCTCACAGCTGGGCTATGTGACTGTGGGCCAGTCACTGACCCTCTCCCACCCTTGGTCTCCTCTCTGTGGGAACCAACCCTGACGTCACCTGCATGAAGGGGAGCACTTGCTCAGCCAGGCCTTACCTCGGGGTGCCTGCTGACTGTGTGCCCAGGTGGGTGCCCCTGTGGCCAGACCCCTGGCAGTGGGTCAGTAGAGGACCCCCCACAGGCGCCTATGACAGACGCCTCCTGCCAGGAGCCAGGAGGCTGGAAATCGTTCAAGGTCCAAACCCCCGAGCCTCAGTTTCCTCAGATGTAAAGCAGGGCAGCAGCAGCTGGCCTGCAGTGAGGATCAGAGGTCTTTCTCACTGTCCAAGAGTCAGGAGAGCCCCTGGGCTGGCTGGAGGGACTAGCAGGCCGGACCCGGCTCTGTCCCAGACACGCCTTCCCTCCCGTGATCCCCACGATGGCCCCGGTGGGGAGGATATTATTGTCCTCACTCTTCCCCCGGGACACTCGGGGCCCAGAGAAGGCAGCCTCCCCGGGGTCCCACCAAGAGGAAGTGCAGGGGTCGGGATGTGAACTCGGGGCTCCCCGTCCAGGGGGCTGCCATCAGCCTGCGAAGGGACCCCCCCCTGCCCCCGAGGCTGCGAATCACGCGAAGCCTGGAGAGACGCGAGTTCTTGGAGGCTTTTCATTTCTGGGCCTTGTGTCCTCGGGCGCCAGCACAGAGGCGGGCAGCCGGCAGGGCCTGGCACTCCCCGCGGGCAGGAGCGGAGGCGAGTGCAGCGACACGACAGTCATGGCTCCCTGAGGTTCGCAGGCTCCTGCCCCGCCGACCCTCCGGGGCCCCTCCAGGCCCCCTGGGCCGCCCCCCCGCCCCCAGCACCGGGGCCTAGAGCAGGCCCAGATACTCTGCCAGGAAGACGGCAAAGATGCGGCTGAGGTTGTGGACGGTGGGCGCGTGCAGGTTGGCCTCTGTGTCGGCGGCCGTGTGCCACACCACGGGGAAGGGCGTGGGGATGACGTGCAGAACGGGCACACCTGGCGGAGGAAGCGGAGGCAGCCCGTGAAGGCAGGGCCTGCCCGGCCCCGGCCACCCTCCCCACCCCGGCCCCGCACCCACCTCGGCGCAGGAAGGGGACGTGGTCGTCGTCCACGGCCCCGAGGGGTGGCCCTTGCTGGAAGTACATCAGCTCGCGGGGGTGGGAGGCCAGGAGCCCCAGCCGGTGGAGCCGCTTCTCTGCGGGGCGACAAGAAGGGTCAGGGCGGCCCCCGCGGCGGGGCTTCCCGCCTCCCCCGGCCCCCCATTACCTATGGAGCTGAGCCGCTGGAACCAGGAGGCCGTCTTGGGGAAGTGACTCTTAATGACGGGGTTAGGGGCTCCCAGCAGGTCCAGGAGGACAAACAGTTCCTGGGACGGACACACAGAGAGGAGGGACGGAGGGAACTTCAGCGCCTGCCCTGCCAGCAACCAGGAGGGGCCCAAAGCAGGGGAGAGCAGCCAGGCTGGGATCCCCACCCCGATGGGCCGGCTCCGGCCAGGCACCTGTGGCCCCTCGAATGCCTGAGGTCAGTCAGAAGGCCAGCTAGGCCGGAGGGGCGGCTCCCTCAGGCTGACCACCTGCCATATAGGCCCAGGCTGTGGAAGCTTAAGGTTCCCCCAAACCCCAACACCGGGGGGCCTGGCGGGTAAAGGGCTGGGCCCAACGAGAGCTCTGTGACCCCGAGGAAGGCGCCTGACCTTGGGCAGCCTCAGCTTCCCCAGCTGTAAGATG
Organism: Gracilinanus agilis; assembly: GCF_016433145.1. NCBI lineage: Eukaryota > Metazoa > Chordata > Mammalia > Didelphimorphia > Didelphidae > Gracilinanus > Gracilinanus agilis. Next base: position 23,773,451 of record NC_058132.1, read on the forward strand.
GGGAAAATCACGGCATCAGCATCGGGGGATTGGGGGGGGGCTCTGTGACATGCTCGGCACACAGTGGGTGCTTAATGAATGCTGATTCCCTTCCCCTACGGAGGAGGCCTACCCCTCCATCCTCCCAGCCCTCCCCTCCCTCCGAAGTCCCCATGTTTGTCTGGGGCAAAGGCCCAAAGAAAGTGGGGAGTGATCCCCCTGGCTGCTGAGCCCGGAGGAGGGATGGGGTGCCCCCTCTCGCACTCACAATCGCCTGAATCTCTGAGACGCCCAGGCCATGGGGTGTCTGCTCCATGCGCTGGGCCAAGTGCCGAGCCCCATAAAGAGAGTCTTCTGGCCCCCACTCCTTCAAAGCCTCCTCCCCATCTAGGAAAAGGAGCTGAAGGGTCACAGGAGCCCCCTGGAAGTCATTGAAAAGCAGTCACCAGAAAGGAGGGGGATGTGCCCCGAAACATGTGCCGGCATCCCTCAGAAAGTCCTCCCTCCCCCAGCTCTGGCCCCCACATTACCCGGTCCTTGGAGCGGCGGAGCTGCGGGTCCAGGGCTCGGGCCAGCTCGAGGAGCAGAGCACAAGGAACAGCGGAGTCTGTGGCACCCAAGAAAGGGGGCACACCTGGAGGGAAGAGCTTGGAGTCGAAGTGGCAGGCCAGGGTCAGGCGTCGGGGGGCTTCTGGGGACAGCGTGGCCACCACGCTGGCGAAGGCCATGGGCCCTAGCGGTGTCGGGGCTGAGAAGGCATCCACCTTCACCTGCCAGCCAGCGCCTAGAGCCCGGAGTTCATCCTCCAGGAACTGTGGGCACAGGAGGTGGGCTTGGAGAGCCGGGAAGCCTGGGGGGCCTAGCGGGAAATCTGGAGGAGACAGGGAGGAGGGCCGAGGCCTCTGCCTCCTGGTTCACACAGGGAGGGGGGCAGTAAGGGCACCTGGTTCTCCAAAGATCAGGGAGGAGGGGAGCGCAGAAGATGGAGTGCCAATTGCCCTTCAGGGGGCCTGAGAAGAGGCTAGACCCCCAAAGACCGCCCCCCCCGCCCTCCCAGGCCTTCTCTTCCTTACCTGTCGGACCTTCGAGTTCCCAGGACTGCCTGGTGTCCTTTCAACCAGTAGGGGCTGAAGGTACCTGCCCCAGAGGCGCTGGGGGTCCAGCTGTCCTAGCAGTGTCCGAAGGTGGACTTCAGGGAGGCTTCGGCCTGAGTGAGCTTGAGCCTGGGAAGAGAATGGCCAGGCCTGGAGCACGGCCTCTTGGTCCCTTCCCCATCCCCGCCCCATGTTCTGCCTCCCAGAGGCCGTCCTCTGCCCACATTCTCTCGAAGGGCCCCCAGAGTGTGAAGCATCACAGATCCTTGGAATGTTAGGAGGCACAGAATGTCGGGGCGGTGGGGGAGACGGGCCAGAGCTCGGGAGAGACGGGGCTGCGTGTCATTGGAAACAGGACCTGAGGAGATCAGCCAAGGGAGAATTTAGAGGCAGGAGAGGCCCCGGGCCAGGGCTTGGGCAATGCCAGCATCCAACGGACGAGAAATGACTGAAAAGCGGGCGAAGGAATCTGAGCGGGAATGACCGGCCAGCTGGGGAAAGAGGAGAGCCGTGGGGTCACAATCCACAAAGGACATCGTGTCAAGAAGAAGAGGCCGGAGAAGACGGACTGGTGGGAACTTTGCCGGAATAAACAAAGAGGCTGGAAACAAGGTGGCGGAGGGTTTCAAAGAAGAGGACAAAGATGAAGAAGCAGCAAGTGTCGCAGATGGAGCAAACGGCAGGGTGGTCAGATCCACGGAAGGTTCCTTAAGGATAGTGAAGTCTTGGATAAGTATTTGTAGGGAACCAGGAAGGAGCAAGTAAACAAGGAAAGAATGAAGCGTAGAGAGGGGTGGGAGTGCGAGAAATCTGCCGGAAAAGACAGGCACGTGCCCAGGAAGATGGGCACCTCTTTGTGAGAACCCCATCACCTCCGGGATCAAAGACAAAATGCTCAGTTTGGCATTCGAAGCCCTTCTATCCTTTCCATGTACTTTCCAATCCAGTGACATTGGCCTCCTGAGTGTTCCAAGAACAAGTCGCTACGTCCTGGCTTCCTTCAAGTCCCAGCCAAAACCTCACCTTCTACCAGAAGCTTTCTAGTTCCTTCTCTCTTTTAATGGTTTCCTATTTATTCTGTCCTTAGCATGTCGTCTCCCCCATTAGACTGTGGGCTCCTCAAGGGCCAGAACCGTCTTGGCCTTTGTATCCCCAAGACTTAGACCAGGGGTCAGCACATAGTAGGTGCTTCAGAAATGCTGACTGGCTTTGTTGGCTTCTCATCCACATCTTGCCCTCTGACAGTAGGAATTCCTCAAAGCTTAGACCTGGCCCTCTTCTTTTCTCTCTATTCTCTGTCTTGGTAACTGTGCTGTTGAGTCTTTTCAGTCACTTCAGATGCTTCAGGACACAGATTTCTGCTGGCAAATATACTGGACTAATCTGCCATTTCCTTCTCCAGCCTCACTTTACAGATTAGGAAACAGAGGCAAACAGGATGAAGTGACTTGTCCAGGGTCACAGAGCTAGGCAGTGTTGGAGGCTGGATTTGAACTCAGATCTTCCTGACCAGGCTTGGTGCTCTATCCACTGTGCCACCAAATTGCTCTTGGTAATGACCACACGTTTAACTATCATCTCTACACAACTCCTCGATCTATATATATAGCCCCACAAGGCAATACTCAAGGGAACGCCATCAATATATTTTACCAAGATGTCAGCCAAGTGATTGCTATCGCTTCTAATGCTATTCCTGTGCGAACTACAGAGGACAGTGTGATTGGTTAGATTCAGAACCAGCTGAAAGACCAGACACGAAGGAGAGCCATTAATGCAGTAATGGTTTCCACCCCCAAATCCAGTGCTGAGAGGAAGTGAATCCCCCCATCGCCAGCTGCCTAGACTTTCCAACTGGACAACCCAGAGACATCTCAAACTGAACCTCTTGCTCTTGCCCCCAAGCCCTCCCATCTTCCAAACTCCCCAACTCTTTCTGCCAAGGATACCACCATCTTCCTAGCATGACCCTAGCTCCCTCACTCTCCTCATCCCACATCCCACACGTCCAGCCAGTTGCCAGATCTTGCCCTTTCTATCTTTCCTCCTCTCTGCTCATGGAGCTACCTCAGTCCTGGCCCTCAGCACTTCTTACTGGTTCCCTCCACCTTGGTCTTGCTGACCCAGGTCTCTCTCCCCACTCGTCTGTTCTAGACACTGCTGTTCAAATTGTTTTCCTTAAAGCCCAGAGTTGACCTAGTGGCAACCCTACTCAGCCAGCTCCAATGGCTTCTGATTGCCTGTAGGATCAAATAGAAACTCTTCTGGCCCCAACCCAGCCTTAATGGACAGTACGGCTCCCTCCTGCCAATACTCTGCAATACAGCCAGTGACCTTCTCATATAACACACTGTCTCCCTTTGTGCTGGCGGCCCAATGCCCAGAATCCTCTCTCTCTTCCTTTAAGATGTACCTCAGGCACCATCTTCTGCAAGAGCCCCTCAACTCTTCCTCCCTCCCAAGCTACTTTGTGTTTATCTTGTAAATATATATGTATATTACGCCATATATATCTTTATGTGCTTATCTTTTCCCCCTAGAACAAGTACAGCCATTTTGTACATAAATATGTATTTCTTAACTTTAGGTTGTATTTTTATATTTTAAGCCATTAAAGCTTAAACCTACAATAAGACTTTTGGGATACCCTGGCTCTTTGTTGGCCTCCTCCACATGGTGAGTAGAGATTGTTCCTTTCTTCGTATCAACTTGAAAGAAAATGGAGTGCCCCAGCGATGATCTGTGCCTGGCTCTGATGCTTAAGATTTTTCATCAGTTACTTGAATAAAGGCATAGATGGCACCCTAACCATATGGGTGGGCAGGACCCAAGAAGACCTTGAGAGGCAGAATAAATGGAAATTTAATCAATATGAAGTCTGACACTCCGGTTCAGGATGCCAGCTTCACAAGTAGAGTATGGGGAAGGGGAAGCTGGATAACGGTTCATCTGAAGAATATGCAGGAATTCCAGGGGGCTGTGAGCTCTGAGTAGGATGTGGGAGATCTAGCAACCTAGTGTGCTCCCTCTACATTCAGGGAGGCCTAGCCCTTGGGAACAAGGAAGTGATAGACTGTATTTAAGTATGGGCACCATGTGTGAGGAAAGTCCCCTAAACACTGAAGAGCATCCAGAGAAGGGTAATCAGAATCCAGATGGGCCCTGAGCCAATGCCAGAAAAGGAGGGGTAGAAGGGGCTGGTAATGTTGAGCCTAGAGAAGAAAAGGCTCAGGGGCCTCCAGAAGAGCTAGGTTCTGTCTATAATTCGAGGAAAAACTGAGAGGTCTGGGATTTGCAGTCTTTCTATGAGAAATTATTTGGCATGCGGTAACATCCTGAGAAGCTACAAGCCTTGATTAAGTCTGGCTTCAGTTCTAAGGCTAACCTGGGTCTCTTACCTAATAAGATTAATAAAAGTGACTTTAGAAGTTGTCCAAAGCTCTTATGCTATCCATGGGGAAACATCAAACTATGGAGATTGAGGTACTTGGGGGCAGCTGAGTAGCTCAGTGGATTGAGAGCCAGGACTAGAGATGGGAGGTTCTAGGTCCAAATCTGACCTCAGACACTTCCCAGCTGTGTGACCCTGGGCAAGTCACTTGACCCCCATTGCCCACCCTCACCACTCTTCTGCCTAGGAGCCAATACACAGAAATTAAGGGTTTTAAAAAAAAGAGATTGAGGTACTTGCTGAAGGTCATGGGGGAGTATTGCTGGGATTCTAAACCAGCCAATGACTCCAAAGCCATCAGCAGATGGACATACACCTGTACTAGGTCTTCCCCCACCTGCCAACACAAAGGGCTAGCAAGGAAACTGGACCTTTCCTGTGCTGAAGTGTTTGTCCTTCCTTCTGAGACCACTAGGACAGCTATGCCTATAAGAAAGGGAGGGCCAGAGGCGGGGAACTGGAAACCATCCAATGAGGAAGAGCCATATCAGCCACCAGAAGATTTGACAGATTTTGTGACCCTGGGCTGGAAAGTGGGAACCATAGCCCTTTGGGTAGAGAGGACCTTTGAAATAATCAGGTTCACCAATTCTTTTCTAGAGACCCAGGGAAGGGAAGAAGTGGCCATCAAATAGCCCAGGTACTTGGACCACCAACCCAGGACTGTTTTCACTGGAGAGAATTACAGACCAGTCTGAGCCAGTTATAGAAGTACTGGATTCAGTCTCCAAAGAATCAAGGGTTTCCGAGAGCAGTCACTACCAGTTGGGTCTTGAGAGGAAACACGTCCTTACAGCCTTGTTAGTGTCCACAGAGGGATGTGGACCATTCTTAAAGTCTCAGTCTGCCATGATCCTGCACTCCACACTCTCTTAGCCCCTGATATCCAATGAGTTGCCAGATCTTGCCATTTAATCTGACCCCTTCTGGCCACTCTTACAGCTACCCCTTTACTTTAGGCTGTCATAATTTCTGCAATAGTCAATACTGTATGGGCTCCCTACCCCGGGTCCCTGCCCACACCAGTCTATCCTACACGATGCCACTGCTGCCAAGTCACTTTCCTGAAGCATAGATCTGACTTTGTGACTCCCCTGCCCAATCCACTCCAATGGCTGGCTTAACTCTCCTGCTTAGCCTATTGAAAACCTTCAGCATCCCCCCCCCCCCCTCCATCTTTCCTGCACTCTGGACCTAGCCCCACTTTTGCAGTCTGCTGTGCAGCCAAGCTGGCCTATCGCTCATGCATGAAGACTTCCCATCTCCATTTGCAATGTCTTTGTGTTTTGGCCATGCCTGGAATGCATTCCTTCTTACTTCTGCCTCACAGAGCCCTCTGCATTTTAGACAAGGCTTAACTAGATAGTTGTTGTGTCAAAATATATCCATCTGTTACATATAACTACAAGCATGTACACATTGGGATGCCTAGCAGAGTGAACATTTAATCAAATACTTGATGATTGTCCCATGAATGGCAGGAAGGGCTGGTGGTCTCCCTTGTATCAACATGTGTGGGATCACTCTTCTGCCCTCTAGGAGGCCAGTATTCCCTGAATTTATCCTGGGGGAGGGGAGTGCCCAAGTTTCAGTCTTCCATGGATGGGGGAGGAGGGAATAGATGCAGGGGGCCTGGAGGTTAGTCTCTCAGACAAATGTGTTTAAAGGGGTGTGTCAGTCTCTTTCAGATGGGTGGGTAGGAGGGTGTCAATCTTTCCTAGACAAGTAGGGGCAGAGGGGAATCTCTCAGCCTCTGGTAGATAGGTGTCAGTCTCTCATAGAGAAGGATAAAAATGGTGATATTAGTTTCCATGGAATTGGTGGGAGGCATTCATTGTCTCTGGTGGATTGGGTGGGAAAGGTATCAAGTCTCCCACAGGTCAGTTTGGGGGGGGGGGAGCAGTCTCCCATGGATCTGTGGCGGGGAGTGTCAGTTCCCGCATCTCTCCTTGGTTCTCCCACCTCGTCTCACCTGCAGCTCCGGGTTGTTCCTTCTCTTGGCCGCTGCTCTTTGCTCTCCGACTCCTCCTTCTCCCACCGCTCCTGTCCCTCCTCCCGGCCCCCAGGCCACGTAGAGCCCGGTGCCCAGGGCCAGTGCCAGCAGCAGCAGGGGCAGCGGCGGCCGGAGCAGGCGGCGCTGGAGCAGTGGTCGGGCTTGAGGCGGCTCGGACAGACCGCGCTCCCCGCTCCGACGCCGGGGTCGACCCCCACCGCCCCCGAGACCCCCGCCGTTGCTTTTCCTCATGGTCCCGGACCTGCAGAGGCCCGGAAAGCCGAGGTGCACCCGGCACGCCACGCCTCTCCGGAAATAACCCGGCCAATGAATGCAGGGAAAGTCGCAATCAAGACCAATGGGAGGCCCCAACTGGGAAACACGGAGACCCGCCCCCTCCCGCCTCCGGCGGCACGATGAGGATTGGCTCCACGCGAGCCACGCCTATCCACGTCGTCCAGGCGACAAGGCCTTTGCCACGCCCTCCAGGTCTTACCGGTTGCCAATGGGATACGCCCCAAAGGAGTGAAATTCTAATTGGTTGCACAGACACACCTCTCGACCTTGCCGGATCCTGATTGGAGGAAACGAAAGCGCGCTCCCCTTTAAATGGAGATGGCCAGGTCCACGCCCAGATGAACTCATTTGCTCCTTCTGGGACGGGTACCTCCAGTGTCTTGTCCACGTGGACCAGTGAGACCCTGGGGTCCTTGAAGCCCGAGCTATTCCCATTTGGAAGCCACATGAGAGGGCATCTGTCCCAACAGCTCCCTTGACTGCACCAAGGGGAGGCACCACATTCCCAAGCAGCCACAGGCATCTAGGGCAGTGCCTATCCTTGGGAACCCCGGGACCACAGAATACGAGTAAAATATTTATATAGTGCTCAGTGCTTTGCAAAGCACTTTGATAGGCTCTCCTTTGATCCTCACAACAACCCTGGGAGGCAGGTGCGGTGATTCTCATTTTACAGAGGAGGAAACTGAGGCAGACCAGCTAAGGGACTTACCTAGGTTTGCATACCTAGTTCAAGGCAGAGGGTAGATTTGAACTCAAATCTTTCTTGATTATGTCAAGTATTCTATCCACCAGGGATTACCTATCTGCATATGTTTATGCAAACATAAAAGCACTGTGTTCTTATGGAAAGAGTTCCAGAGGTCCTTGGCTCAAATTGTGCCCTTATCATACATGATAGTCTCTCTTCCCCATGATGATCCTTACAGCCCATCAGCAAGTACTCCTCAAGGTGAATCATCCCCAGTTCTTCAACTCATCCTCAGAAGGTGGGATTTCAACCTGACCCAGGACAATTCTGCAACATCCTGGCAACCATCTCGGCCACCCTCCTTTGAATGATTTTATTTTAGGATCCTAGAGACCATCAGGTCAAATGCTTTCATTTTATAGAGGAGGAAACAGAGGCTCAGGTAGCTTAGTTTCTCACCAAGGTAGAGAACATCAGAGGTGAAATTTGATTGTATGCTCACTGCTTCTAGTCTAGATCCTCCCTAAAATGTGGCTTCTATAGCAGTCAGAGGGAGAAATGTGGTTTGACCACATCACAAAGTAAGCAGGGTATAGCCTTTTTTAAAAAAAACAGATTTGTCATTTCATCAATATGAGGGATTCCTAATGAAAACTCACTTTCCCATCCACAAAGAGTGGGATTGGTTTTGCAATTTAGAATTCTAAAACACTGTCTGAGGGTCAGGAAGAAACCATATATATGTCTTACCCAGGTTGACACTGTGCCTTAGGAAGGGCCCAACAACCTGGGTTTTTCTGTCTGCCATATCACACCACTGATACCAATTACACCTTATATATCTCTTCCCCTTAAACTGGTTGCATAATTCCTTGCCTTTGCATGAACTTTCCCCCAAGTTAGGTGAAATATGGACAGCAGGCTAGACTCAGGGCTGGGAAGCCTAGGCTTAGAATGTCCTCTCTTCCCATGCTCATGTTTTAGAATTCATAATTTCCTTGAAAGCTCAGATCAGATACAATTTGCTGTCGGAAAAATTTCCTGATATTCCATCCCCCTTGTTATTGCTCCCACTCCTCACTGCATCCCCCTTCAAGTTACCTTGTATTTATCTGGGGATTTAGAGGCAGCCTGGTCTGAATCCTGTCTCTAAGGCTAACTGGGATGCTGGGAAACTCCTTCATCTTCCTTGTTTTCTACTTCATAATTTCAAAAATGTGGTTAACAGTATCACCCAACTCTCAGGGTTCTTCTGAGGATCAAATGAGATTATAGACACCGTGTACACCTTAAAACACTACAAAACTGTCAGCTATAATATTGAATTGCCTTAGCTCTTAAAATTTTAATTTGTAACAATATTTTATATTTACTTTTATGCAGGCACTGTCTCCTCCTAATAGCATATAAGCTTCATGAGGGGCAGAAGGTGGTTGTAGTTTTTGTTTTTCTATTTTGTTTTTCAGTAGCTACCAAAATGCCCAGATGACAACAGAAAATGACTAGTAAGTGCTGTTTGGTTGACTGATGGGTACAGGGGATGCAGACCAACAAAACCCTGGGATCTTTTTACAGAGAGAGCTAGAAAATCTAGCCACACCACAGAGAGTATATGGTCAAGTGGCTTATCCATGCTGTAGTTCTGTCAGTCATTTGCTTTTAAATCATGACAATCTTTGGAAATGACCTTCCTATTCTCTACTCACTGCTCTTTGTCAAAACTGGTTATTGTTGTTAGGTCATTTTGGAGTCTGGTTCAATTCTTCATGACCCCTCTTGGGGTTTTCATGGCAACCGGAGTGGTTCTCCAGCTCAGTTGATAGATGGGAAAACCGAAGCAGACCAGATTAAATGACTTGCCCAAGATCACACAACTAGAATGTGTATGAGGCTGGATTTGAACTCAAGAAGATGAATCTTACTGATTCTAGGCCCTGCACTTTATCTACTTCACCACCTTGGTACCCATAATTTCTTTAAATAATTCAATCCTGTCTTAAACACTTATGGGCCATGTGAATGACTTCACTGTAGTCTGTTTCTTTTCTTTCTTTTTTTTTTTTTTTTTTACAGGTATGTAGCTGTAGCAGCTACCTCAGTGTGTTGTTGTAAGGGTCAGATGAGATTATGTACAGCCTAGATCTAATCTTTAAATGCTGTCTAAATGTCAGTTGTTATCAAAAGGTTAATTCAGAAACTACTGGTTCTATTTCAGTCTTCCTGGATTCCCTGGGGAGCACCAGTGCAGGAAGAGTTTGGTGTCAGAGGACCATCCCTGGCTCCTAAGGGTCTCTATGAACCTCACAGGGTCATAGAATTTGAAAGGAAAGTACTACCCAAAGTCATCCTGAGAGGTTCAATGATCTCTCTCATGGTTGCCTAGAGAGTTAAGTGGCAGCTTCTGGATTCGAATCCAGGTCCTCCAAATTTCAAAGTGATCTCCACTTTGGCCATGATGCTAATGCCATTTTTCAACCCTAAGCCCTGGAATCCTTATATGTCAAGTCAAGGGGACTGGTTGTTGTGTCCAACTTTTTATGACTTCATTTGGGTTTTGGGGTTTTTCTTTGGGGGGGGCGGGAACAACACCAGTGGCTTGCCACTTTCTTCTCAGATTCATCTCTCAGATGAAGAAACAGGCCAGTAGGGGTTAAATGACTTGCTAGTAATCGCTTGAGGCCAGACTGAACTCAGAGGGGAGTCTGGTACTTTATTCACTTCACCATCTAACTAACTAACTGCAGTGAAGGGGGCCAGCCTAGATTTCTTAGGGGCCTTGTTAGATCTGATTGCACATAGCCTGTTAACCTCTTTCTGATGCACTCTTCCCGTGTTGCTGTTATCAGTGTTGGTATCTAGACACGAAGCTGTGCCATCAGAACGGTCGGCCTCGGTCCTGTCTGGAAAGTGTCACAAGGAGACGTGGATGCAGCATTAGCTGTCAGACACAGGGCACATCTGAAAAGGACTGACACTCTCCAAGTCCGGGATAAGCAAAGCTTCGCAGAAAGTTGATGGACTCAGGCTTTGTAGCTCTAAATTCGAAGATTCTACTTATTAAAATGGGGCACCAACCCCCTGCCTTCCCCTGTACAAAGACCAGCCCAGGCCCAGGCTTATAAATAGTTGCTTTATAGAAAGGGCCGATTCCCAAACCGGCCAGACTGCCACACATGAGAAGCATTCAGAACCACAAAGATGTAAAAACAAACGAACAAAAACCAAAACAAAAAATGGAAAAAAATCCACCACGAAACAAAACAAACAAAATATTAGAATGTCCCAGATCTGACTCCCAGCTTCCCCCAGAAACCCAGGAGTCTGATTTTCTGAAGGGAGCCAGGTTGGAGGTGATCCTGGCCCAGCAGAGAGAGGACCAGAGACCCCCCACCTCTGAGGGGAAGTGGGAAACCCAGAAATTCAGCCCAGGGTTCCCACCATTCTCAGAAAGGATTCACAGCTTTGGGATTGGGGGTTGCTTTAAATTGTGTGGTAAGGAGGAAATGAATTCAGATCCTTGGAAAGAAATGTTTTCCCCTCCTCCCCACCCCAAAGAGGCAGGGGAAAGATTATGGATGAGCCAGGTTTGGGAGATGCTCCAGAGGCTGGAGAAAACTATTCAAGGGGGGCGGGGCGGGTCTAGAGGTCTGGACACCGTCCTTGGAGTGGAGGGGGGTGGGGGGGCA
>NC_058132.1:23787557-23800624 GCF_016433145.1 Gracilinanus agilis
AGCTAGAAAATCTAGCCACACCACAGAGAGTATATGGTCAAGTGGCTTATCCATGCTGTAGTTCTGTCAGTCATTTGCTTTTAAATCATGACAATCTTTGGAAATGACCTTCCTATTCTCTACTCACTGCTCTTTGTCAAAACTGGTTATTGTTGTTAGGTCATTTTGGAGTCTGGTTCAATTCTTCATGACCCCTCTTGGGGTTTTCATGGCAACCGGAGTGGTTCTCCAGCTCAGTTGATAGATGGGAAAACCGAAGCAGACCAGATTAAATGACTTGCCCAAGATCACACAACTAGAATGTGTATGAGGCTGGATTTGAACTCAAGAAGATGAATCTTACTGATTCTAGGCCCTGCACTTTATCTACTTCACCACCTTGGTACCCATAATTTCTTTAAATAATTCAATCCTGTCTTAAACACTTATGGGCCATGTGAATGACTTCACTGTAGTCTGTTTCTTTTCTTTCTTTTTTTTTTTTTTTTTTTACAGGTATGTAGCTGTAGCAGCTACCTCAGTGTGTTGTTGTAAGGGTCAGATGAGATTATGTACAGCCTAGATCTAATCTTTAAATGCTGTCTAAATGTCAGTTGTTATCAAAAGGTTAATTCAGAAACTACTGGTTCTATTTCAGTCTTCCTGGATTCCCTGGGGAGCACCAGTGCAGGAAGAGTTTGGTGTCAGAGGACCATCCCTGGCTCCTAAGGGTCTCTATGAACCTCACAGGGTCATAGAATTTGAAAGGAAAGTACTACCCAAAGTCATCCTGAGAGGTTCAATGATCTCTCTCATGGTTGCCTAGAGAGTTAAGTGGCAGCTTCTGGATTCGAATCCAGGTCCTCCAAATTTCAAAGTGATCTCCACTTTGGCCATGATGCTAATGCCATTTTTCAACCCTAAGCCCTGGAATCCTTATATGTCAAGTCAAGGGGACTGGTTGTTGTGTCCAACTTTTTATGACTTCATTTGGGTTTTGGGGTTTTTCTTTGGGGGGGGCGGGAACAACACCAGTGGCTTGCCACTTTCTTCTCAGATTCATCTCTCAGATGAAGAAACAGGCCAGTAGGGGTTAAATGACTTGCTAGTAATCGCTTGAGGCCAGACTGAACTCAGAGGGGAGTCTGGTACTTTATTCACTTCACCATCTAACTAACTAACTGCAGTGAAGGGGGCCAGCCTAGATTTCTTAGGGGCCTTGTTAGATCTGATTGCACATAGCCTGTTAACCTCTTTCTGATGCACTCTTCCCGTGTTGCTGTTATCAGTGTTGGTATCTAGACACGAAGCTGTGCCATCAGAACGGTCGGCCTCGGTCCTGTCTGGAAAGTGTCACAAGGAGACGTGGATGCAGCATTAGCTGTCAGACACAGGGCACATCTGAAAAGGACTGACACTCTCCAAGTCCGGGATAAGCAAAGCTTCGCAGAAAGTTGATGGACTCAGGCTTTGTAGCTCTAAATTCGAAGATTCTACTTATTAAAATGGGGCACCAACCCCCTGCCTTCCCCTGTACAAAGACCAGCCCAGGCCCAGGCTTATAAATAGTTGCTTTATAGAAAGGGCCGATTCCCAAACCGGCCAGACTGCCACACATGAGAAGCATTCAGAACCACAAAGATGTAAAAACAAACGAACAAAAACCAAAACAAAAAATGGAAAAAAATCCACCACGAAACAAAACAAACAAAATATTAGAATGTCCCAGATCTGACTCCCAGCTTCCCCCAGAAACCCAGGAGTCTGATTTTCTGAAGGGAGCCAGGTTGGAGGTGATCCTGGCCCAGCAGAGAGAGGACCAGAGACCCCCCACCTCTGAGGGGAAGTGGGAAACCCAGAAATTCAGCCCAGGGTTCCCACCATTCTCAGAAAGGATTCACAGCTTTGGGATTGGGGGTTGCTTTAAATTGTGTGGTAAGGAGGAAATGAATTCAGATCCTTGGAAAGAAATGTTTTCCCCTCCTCCCCACCCCAAAGAGGCAGGGGAAAGATTATGGATGAGCCAGGTTTGGGAGATGCTCCAGAGGCTGGAGAAAACTATTCAAGGGGGGCGGGGCGGGTCTAGAGGTCTGGACACCGTCCTTGGAGTGGAGGGGGGTGGGGGGGCACCGGAGGTCAGGGACATGGCCTGAGTCTCCTCTCTGCTGGCAGGGCCCTCGGGGGTTAGAGACTTTCTGAAAAGCAGACAGATGGGCCCCAGCTCAGGGCGCAGCAACCCCACCTGGTGAGTCCAGGTCAGAGAAGGAACGCCCCGGGGAAGGGCTGAGATGAAGACCCCGTGCTCCTCGGAGATACCCGGCTCCATTCCCTGCACCTTCTCAGCAGGGGAGTAGCCAGGTGTCTGGGGGTGGGGCTTAAGAGCCAGTAGCCAATCAAAGCGGGGGAACTCAGGAAGGTTCTTCGGTTCCGCTCCATTGGCTACCGGCCCTGGGTGCTGAGGGGCCGGCCAGAAGGAACGCGGGGAGGGGCTGGGAGGGGGGGGGTGGGCGCTCCCTCCCCCTCCCCCCACTTCACCTGGCATCCTCCCGTGCAGGCCGCAGCGCGTGGCAGGGAAGCACCCAGTTGTTGTCGTGCAGGCCCAGCCGGCAGCCCGGCGTGTCCTTGTCGGGCCGGCGGCAGCACATCCAGTAGGAGCGGCCGTAGGGCAGGTCGTGGTGGTAGGGCTTGGGGTGCCAGCGGCAAAGCGACACGTCGCCCTTCTCATAGCACTTGCGGCACTGCTTGCAGGGGTCGTCGCGGTAGAGCGGGTGGCGGCTCCAGCGCGAGTCGGTGGCCTGCACGCCGAACGTCTCGATGACGCACTTGAAGTAGTGGCACGTGCACTTGAGGGCGGCCAGGGCGCGCGTGGGCAGGAAGCCGAAGATCTTCACGAGCACGTGCTCGGGCAGCAGCAGCATGTACTGGCGGGGCTCGAGCAGCCGCTGGATCTTGAAGCGGATCTCCAGGAAGTCGTGGGATACGTGGTGATAGAGGCGGCACAAGGAGGCATCTGGGGCCGCAGCTGCGCCCGCCCCGCCCCCAACCTCAGGCTCGCTGCCCTCAGGCGCAGGCGCGGTGGGCGCCTCAGGGGCAGCAGGGGCCTCGGGTGCCGGCTCCCCGCGGGCAGGCAGCAGGAAGAGCTGGCCCGGAGGAGGGGGCTCCTCCGGGCTCACAGTCAGGCACACAGTCTCCTCCTTCACGGTCTTGGCCCCATCCTTGCCAAAGAAGACGCACTGGTCCACCACACCCGTGACCACCACGTCTACGTGGAAACCCGCAGCGCCCCCTCCCCCGCACTCTCGGGCCCCCGCAGGGGGTGGGGGCGGGGCTGGGGGCTTGTCCCCTGCGGTGGCGCCTGCAGTGGCCCTCTCGGGAGGCCCCTCTGGGCGGGAGGCTCCAGCTGCTTCCCCATCTCCAGCCTCATCAGCCCGGGCCAGCAGGAAGTCCACGTTGCTGGGCAGGGCGTCCCTAGATGGGCTGATGAGCTGGTACAAGTCACAGGTGATCTTATCCTGGGCCCGGCTGCTGGGGCCCTGCCCGCTCCCGTAAGGGCACCCTGGCCTGCCACCAGAGCCAGACCCCGGGGGACCACCCTCCGGGGATCGGGGCTCCCTACCGCTGGAGATCCGAAATGCAATTCGCACCTCCCCAGGCCCACCTCCGCGCACACTGTCCCCAGTGCGCACCTCCTCCTTTCTGGGCCCATCCCTCCGGGCCTCAAAGTGGGCCACGGCTTCAGCAACGCGGCTGCAGTCGCTGCCTGGCCTCCGCTCCTCACCAGCACCCTGAGCACCCTGCTCCGCTGCAGATACAAAAACGACTGGGGTCGGGGCCCCTGCTCGAGGGTAGCTTTGCAGAGCCAGGGCTGCCCTCTGCTCCACCAGGGCCACCATCTCAGCCACGGAGAGCAGGTCCACGTCCTCAGGGGCACAAGCTGAGGCCTCGGAGGAGGCTGGCAGCTGCTGGTCCTCCTCTCCTCCGCCATCAAGTGGCTTGCCAGGGCCTGGCCGGGGCTTGGTGGAGTCCAGGCAGCGTCGTCTCCGTTTGGCCTTGGAGCTGTCACTGCCCCAGTGGCCCTTGACCTTCCCAGCACTGGCCCGGCTGGCGCCACCACCGCACTGATGGGCCACAAAAAAGGCCACCTTCTCCTTAGTGTTGCCTGGCTTGATGACATACCAAGTGTCCAGCAGGACTCGGCCTTCCTCACCAGGGGCTGTGGAAAGCAGGGGGGCTGCAGGGGTTGGGGGGGCTGGAGGGGTGTTCTCAGAGCGGGCCAGCCCATCCCCAGAGCTGATGCTGTTCCCGCTGCCGGGCTCAGGGCAGGCAGTGGGAGGAGGGGGCTTTCGAGCTGATGGGGCAGCTGAGCGAGGCTGATTCTGAGAATAGGTACCAAAGGGCCGAGGGCACCACAGCTGGACTGGTGAGAGGCTGCTGGGGTCCATGGCTGTCCAGCCAGATGAGGGTCAGCACATTCTGAAGACCCAGCTAGAGACGAAGGCGCCCAGAGCCACCTGCGAGGGAAGACAGCAAAGGGATCAGCCATCAGTTGGGAAAGGACCTCCATGAAGTTGTCAAATAGACTCACAGAGCAAACATAACGTAGGATTCCCCATCTGTAGAACCCCTGAGCTGGAGCCTAGAGAAGCGGGTATAAGGGAAACTGTGTGACTTTGGGTAGCAGGTTCAAAGCCTGCTTTTGCTTCTCCTTTTCACCTCTATGTGAGAGTCTGAGCATGGAATGTCAGAGCAGATTCCTGGGGGCAGGAGATTGGGAATGGTGAACTGCTGATGAGAGGAGACTGGCCCGGGGTCCTCACTATAGGATTTCCAGGGGCTTGCAGGACACATGGTCATGTGTCCAGTGACCAGAGCCAGCAAACAGAAGCTATTTGGGGAATGACCCAATGATGGTGCCATGAGAGGGTTAGATGAAGAAACCTGGGAGTGTTTCCATTGGAGGAACGGCTGGGAGAGGGGTCTTCAGAAAAGGGATGAGCCATTGGGGAAAGCTAGGATCAATACAGGCAAATGTAGCAGGGATGGGGGCTGAGGCAGCCTAAGAGGAAAAACTTCCCGTGAAGGGTGTGATGGGACAGAACACTTTCCTGTTCTGGAGATCTTCAGAGAAGCCAGATGGCCACTGTGGGGAGATGTCAGAGGGGTACCGTGTGTTGGGTTAAACAGTGTCCAGTCGGGAGGGTCATTAGAACAGGGAATGGCAGGAGCACCCAGGCTAGAGGAGCCTAAGGGCACATCTTGCCCCACCCAGGGCCAAACACTGACCTACTCTGCCCAAGTCATCATGCCAGTGCACCCCTGGGCTCCCCTGGCTGCTTCTGCCCCACAGCCCTCTCTAGCTCACTGCAGCCAGCTCACTCCTGAGATACCCTGGCAGGAATTTGCCAGGGGATGCCAGGGCCTACTGGCCAGGAGAAAGAGAGCAAACACTTGTTCAGGCTCTTGGAGCTAGAAAGGGGCCCAGTAAGCTAATGGGGTACAACCTCATTCTACATAAGGCAACACCGAGGCTCAGAGAGAATGGGAGGCAGCAGAGATGTGGTGAAGGGCAGGACCTCGGGCCCCAGGCTGGGTTCTGTCCTGCCCACGTGGGCATGGCAGCCCCTGGAACTTGGGTCAAACCCCTTCTTCCTGGTCCTGTTTACCCAGAGCACCCCACATCATGCCCCTTCCTGTTCTCTGATCCTCAAACCCCAAATTCAGGCACCAAATAAATCCTCCCCAACTAGCAGGCTGACATTTAATGCTGGCACAGCCGGAGGAGATCATTCTACACTACACTAATCCCTTTATTTACAGATGAGTAAACTGAGGCCGAGAGGCAATGACTTGCCCAAGGTCACATAGCTAGCCAGCGGCAGAGTCAGGGTTCCCGACTCCAAAAGCAGGCTCCTCCCAATCGCCCTCAGGAGGCCTCAGGATTGCACTCCCTCCCGATTCAGGGTACTATTCAGAGGGAAGCTGGAGCGTGGGAAGGCAGAGCGCATGCGCCTGGAGTGCACTGGTGAAGGGAGGGGGAAGAGGGAAGGGTGGAAAGTCGAGCAGTCCTAGGAGCCCGCGCCACCACACCCCCCCGCCCCTTTGTTGACAGATTCGCGCATGACGGCGCGGCCCAATGACAGGCCGCTGATCGGGGCCATGCCCATATATGGACGAGCATCGGCGAGGGGGCGGGGCTAGGAGGTGTGAGTATGTGGGGGGTGGGGGAGGGGTGCACGAGTCGGCCAGGGAGCGTCCGCCAGTTCCCGAGCCCTCTCTTTCCCGAGCGGAGGGAGGGAGGGGATGGATGGAGTGCCGTCCTCAGCCAGCCTCTCTTAACGAGGCTCCCTGAGCCGCCCCCCCGCCGTGCACAGGGCGGGATTTAAAGCGCCCGGGTCTGCGCCGAAACAGACACCCCAAAGGGCTGGCAAAGGGGCGGGAAGCCGGCGGGGAAAGTCAGGTGGAGAGAACGCCCGGGGCCCCACCTAGGGCTGAGGGGCCTCGAGCTGCCCCCCAGAACAACTGGGGGGGGCGCCTCATCTCCTCCAGGATCGCCCAGGGCTTCTGCTCCAGGCACAGCAACTATGCAAGCAGCATCCGGCTCTGGGAAGGGAGACTCGGGGTCCAAATCCTGCCTCTGCAGAACCCAGTCCTTAGGGGGGCCAGGGCCAGGCTTGTGAGGGGCATGTCCTGTGGCTGACCGGGGAGGGGCCGAGCACGGGATGGCAGGGCTCTGCACTCTCTCCTCGAGCCTGGACTGCTGATTGACCCAAGTTCCAGGGGCTGCCATGCCCACGTGGGCAGGACAGAACCCAGCCTGGGGCCCGAGGTCCTGCCCTTCACCACATCTCTGCTGCCTCCCATTCTCTGGGGAGCCCAATGCTATGTGAACAGGGGCAATAGGGTCAATCAGTGCCGGGAATAAGGGCCCGGGAAGCTCAGCGTCCTACAGGTACCCGATAGGATCGGGATCCTGGACACTTGGCCCTACCCTCCCAACCCCCACTTCCAACCCTTGTCCGGAGCTAGGAGGAAGGCCACTCTTGCCTTCTCTAGCTGCTGATTGCCTGTTCCTTACTGCATGGACTCAAAACACCTTGGAGCCAGTAAGACCTGGGTCTGAATCCTACCACAGACACTACTCACTGGGTGTGGTGCTTGGGACCAGTCATATAATGTCTGAACCTCAGTTTCCCCTTCTGTAAAGTGGGCATTAAATAGCATCCACCTCAGAGTCGTGGTCTCACATGAGATCCCTGGGCTATGTAAATGTGAGCTGTTATTTATCAATTTAAAGAAATAAACTTCTCTTGATAAGACTTTTGATACTATCTTCCATAGCCCACAGAAGTCAAAATCCATACTGTGCCATAATCACTGATGTGCTAGGTAGGTGACAGCTCCTCACTTCGAGGGACACCTTCTGAGTTTGGCATTCAAGGTATGAATGGAGACTCAACTCTCTAGTCTCATACCCTTTCTTGACCCCCTAAGAATCCTTAAAGGCCTCCTCATCAAGGGGCAAAGTCCCTCAGGAAACACTTCCAGCCCTTTCCCTAGAGCTGTTGAGCCATGCTTTCAGTAGAAGTCCTTATCAAATCCTCGGGCTGTGAGGGACAGGGACCAAGTCTCCTTCCCAGCTCTTCTCCCCAATTTCTATGGGAGTTGGCGTCCAAGAGAGAATCTTAGAATTAGATGGTACTTAAAACCTGGAACATTCAGATTGTGTAGCTCAATCCAGAGACCTCTGTTTTTACAGATGAAAAAACTGAGGTTCAGAGACAATAGGACTGCACCAGGGTCAAAGGAGATTTGGAGAGGGCTATCTACATACAGGGAGATGCCAGGACACAGGACTAGAGAGGGGGATCTGCCTCCTGGCTGAGGGCTGTTCACTACTTAGGCTCTGGCACTCCTTCACTGGACTGAGAACATAGAGACCCTTTGTCCTTGGTCCCCAGATCTCATCTTGATGGGGCTCCTTAGGGACATGAAAGATGAGAGGCTGACACCCAGATATCAGGCCCAGCTCTGATTGCAGAAATAAGGGACCTGGGTCAGGCCAGGCTGTCTCCTACTACCAGCTCTTTGTCGAGGAATAAAAATTCAATTTGCCTAGACCCAATCTCATGCCCTTCCTTTGCTTAAAAGGAAGATCCCCCCTCCCCTTTTGGGGGTATTATCTTCCCCAATTGTAAAAGGAAGAGGTTGAACTAGATGGTTTCTAAGGTCCTTCCCAGCTCTGACATCCTATGTTCCATCCTAGTTCTGACATTCCACGTTTTAAGAAACCTCTCAGCTCTGACATTCCATGTTCTAAACTCCTTCCCTGCTCAGACATTCGTTGTGTCAAGCTATCTTCTAGTTCTAACATTCCCTGCTGTAAGGTCTCTCCCAGTTTTGACATTCGCTGTCCAAAGGCCTCTCCAAGCTCTGCGGTTCTGTGCTCTTAAGATCCCTCCCACCTCTGTCATTCCCGGCTCTAAGGTCCATCCCAGCTCGGCCATCCTCTGTTCTAGATCCTCTGTTCTAGGCTCCCCAATACCCTGTCCTAAAGTCCTTACCAGATCGATCATCCTATTATCTGTGGGCCATCTAGTTCCTCCAGCTCCCTGAACTCCCTTGGGCCTGTCAGACCGAAACCCAACAGAGGTGAATGATACTGATGGTCAGGCTGCTCCCAACCCATGGCTGGGTGCTGATGGTCCATGGGAACCTAATGATCTCTGGGGTCGGGAAGGGGCCCAGACTCAGAACGAACACCCGCTCCATCCTCATACCGATGGGGAAACTGAGGTCAAAGACACCCGCCTCTCCTTTCACAGGTAGGGAAACTGAGGCCAGAGAGGGGCCAGCCAGGGAAGGAGGCGAAAGGACGGGAAGAGAAGAGGGTCTCCCAAAGCGGTGTTCCTCCCACCCTCACTCCCAAGGAGAAGGCCCTGGGCTGGGGGGACAGGAGTGAGGCCCCTTCCTCCCACCTGTCTCCCCTCCTTCCAGGTGCCCCGCCCCCCAAGCCCTGTCTCCGCTCCGGGACGCACCCAGCGCCCCTCGACAGTCGGCGGCCCGCCTCTGCCCGCCTCCCTGACCCGACGCTCCGGCCTTACCCGCTCCGGGCGCCCGCAGGTCGCTCCGCGCCAGGGGCTCCCACCACTCACACACTCCACTCACTCCACTCACTCGCCCTCCTGCCTCCACTTCCGGGTTTCTGCTTCGAGGCATACCGGGAGTTGTAGTTCGGCGTGGGGTCGGAGGGGACGGGAAGGGCGGAGGGGAGGGAGGAACTCCATTTCCCAGAAGGCCACTCTGTCGGGGACGCCAGAGAAGGAGGTGCCGCGATTAACTATGGGTATTGTAGTCCCCCAGCCGCCATTTTGTCCAGGATCCTCCCTCCTAAGACATGGGCTGTGAGCCCTACGATAGGAAAAAGGACCCACGCCATTCCCCATGGCCTTCCAGTCATAGAGACAGGGCCAATAAAAAAAAACAAAAACAAAAAAAAATGAAACAGAACCTGATTTCAAGGAATCTACATTCATACTATTGACTAGATAGTCACTGAAACCCTTTCCAGTACTTTTAAAGATTTATTATGTTATTTTTGCAAATTAAGTGTAAAAACAATTTTCGATATTTCTTTTCGAAAATGCTGACTTCCCAGTTCTCTCCCTCCCTTCCTTCTCTCTGAGATATAAGCAATTTGGTCTAGCAAAACGTGTTTCCAGATAGGTCACTGGGGAAGAAGACTCATATAAAACAAAGAAAATATTGCATTCATACTCCACCCGATCTCGCTCTGGAACTGGATAGCCTCTCCCAGTTTTGTATCCACGATCTTGTAATGTAGGTCTCCTGGACTTCCCTGACTTCATACTCAGAAATCAGCCCATCTTGCAGTTCTTTGCGACATTCCAACTCCCTGACTCTCTCCACCACTCTAGAGTATTTTCTCTTCCTGTCTCTATCCCAGCTAAAATTCCAGCTTCTACAAGAAGTCTTTTCCAATCTTTCTAATACAGTGATGGGCAAACTT
This sequence comes from Gracilinanus agilis, assembly GCF_016433145.1. Classification (NCBI taxonomy): domain Eukaryota; kingdom Metazoa; phylum Chordata; class Mammalia; order Didelphimorphia; family Didelphidae; genus Gracilinanus; species Gracilinanus agilis. Next base: position 23,797,564 of record NC_058132.1, read on the forward strand.
TTTAAAGACGAGGTCAAAGGAAAGGAAATGCTTATGTCAGTCTGTTTCTAAGGCAACTCCTTCGAAGTTTCATTGTATTGTATTCTACTCATTGTATTCCTCAGATTAGGAATAATGACAAGCGGCCAGATGGATCATTTCAGAGGACCGCATCTGGCACTCAGGCCATAGTTTGCCCATCACTGCCCTAATACATTAGTGTCTTTCCTCTGAGCTTCCATGCAATTTTCTCTCCCTAGGGAAGATATTGTTCTACCTGAGTTAACTCGTTTCATTGTTACACTGTAAGGTTCTCAAGGACAGGTATTGATTTTACCTTTCTTTGTATACTAGAGATTTAGCCCAGTACCTGGCACAAAGTATACACTGAATAAATACTTGGTGATTTTATTTTACCTAGGGAGTTCTTTTCAACACACGCACACAGCCTACTTAGAATTATTTTTTGAGATTTTTGGAGCTGCAAGGGGGCTTAAATAAAAATCATCGTATCTAGAGCCAAAATGAGAACAAGAGAGGAAAGAACCTGATGAAGTCTAAGAACAAGTCCTCATTTTACAAATGGAGAAAGTGATGTTGGGGCTTAAAGGGGAGAAGGCATAAAAAAGGGGGACTGTATTTTGGAAAAAGGACCTGGATGTTTGAATACCATCAGCTCTACTGTTTCCTGTCTGGTATGATGTTGAGTGAAGCACTTCCCACTTCTCAAATTTCCCTATTTGCAAAATGAAGGGGTTAGACTCTGTCATCTCTAAGGTCTCTCCCAGGCCCACATCCTATGATCCTAGCACCTGCATTAATAGGGAATTCATCATCTTGAGTGCACTAGCTTGATGTATTAGATAGAGCCCCAGAGGATTCATGTTCTGATCATGACTCCCTTTACTTGACTGTTCAGTGAACAAGGCAGGGGGACCCACCACCGACATCTTGTGCATCATCTCTCCTCAGACCCTGATGGAGAAAGCTCAGAACTCTGAACCCAGAGAGCCTTTAGGATAGCCATGCTCCCAGTGTTAAATGGTTTAACATCAGAAACCACTTTTATCTGGGGAAATGACATTAGAGTCATAACATCTGCTTTGCTGCTGCACCCCAAGGACTATGGGAGCCTTCCATCTAATTTACAACTCAAGTTTTCTATGTGTTGCCTCTTCCAATCGAATGTGAGCTCCTTGAGAGCAGGGGTTGTTTTTTCTATCTGTATCACCAATGCCTTGCACATAGTAAGCACTTCATAAAAGCTTTTATTTATTTATTCATTCATTCATTTAAAGTCCTTTCTTTATATATTATGATTAGAGTCAATTCACTTTGCTTCAATTTCCCCATCTGCAAAAAGTAAGCCCGTTCAGGTACCGAATCCTGAACTATGAGAATTAAGAATCAGAATGAAAGAAGGATCTTGAATCAGGATGCTAACCCTTCCAACTTGGCTAACCAAACAGGAGGCTAATTCGGGCGAGGTCAGCGCGCGCCGTTGTCACAGCAACTGAGCCAGGCGAAGCAGCCAGAGCATCCCTGGAAACGGGGCCACGCCCCTAGATCTTCTGATTGGCTCCTGTGTTTGTGGCGCTTCCTTTTCATATCTCCCTCTACCACCACCACCCCCGCCCCCTCCGGTTCTGGAACAACCCCAGGATTGGCTCGGGCGCCTCTGGGGCCTCTGGAGTTCTTTCGGTCCAGCCACGGTCACTCTAGCAGCCAAGTCCTAAACGCCGTTCCTTCCTGTATCTCCCTGGAGCCAGTCCCTTGTCATCCTTCCCACCCCCTCCAAGTCATTGGGTCTCAGTTTCCCCATCTGTGAAATAGACTTGCTCCCAGCAATACCCGCTCTTGGGACCTCCCCTCGTTTCGAAGACCCCGGGTGTCCCAGCTTCCCAGCTCGGGGTTCTTGGCACCCCGCCAAGTGACTCCTCCCGCTCTAACAGGACTCTTCGCCCTCCTTCCGTGCAGGGCAGCCCTCCATCCGCCACCGACGACCGGCCATGGTGGCCTTCTGGGGGTGGGGGAGAAACGAGACACGAAAATCCACGACAAATGCTTCGTGCCTCAGTTTCCCCAGGTGGGAAAGGAGGGCCTCCATGGTATCTGAGCTGTCTTCCATCTGTGGTGGGGGCCTTGAAGGCCAGGCTCAAGAGCAGGGCAGGACGGTCCCCCGAAATGGAAAGAGAAAGGGTGGGAGGTCCCTGAGCACAGTGGGAGGGAACAAGGGGGTGTAACATGGCGTCCTCCCCGCAGCCCCTCCCCCTTAAGGGACGGTTGACAGTTGACAGTTGGTGGAGGACCGTTGATCATTGGAGGAAGGGCAGATACCAAGACTGGGAGGAGTCCCGGGGAATGGGTGGGCGGAGAGGAGGCGGAGCTTGCGTACTGAAAGGGGGAAGGGAGAGAAGAAGCCTGCTGCTTAAGAGGCGGGGCCCCGACAAAAGGCGGGAAAGTCTCTAGACCGAGGGCATGGGCAAGCAGCCTGGAGGCGGAGCGTCACGGGGCAGTTCCGCTCCCTGGGAGAGCCCAGAGGCTGGAGGGGAGAGAGAGGGGCGGAGCCAACGGGGCTTTCCTCCAATCCGGGGCAGAGATTGCTAAACGCGGGAAGCGTGCAGCGCGAGGCCTGCGGAGGGAGAGGTGGGGCGGGGCCTCGGCAGCGAGGCGGCGCGCTGATTGGCCTGCTGCCTGGGCGCGCCGAGGCTGCAGCTGAGCTTCGAGGCTACCGCCGAGGCTGCAGCAGAGTTGACGAGGAAGGCGGTGGCAGCGGCTGCAGCGGCACGCGCTAGGCCCCAGGTCCGCGGTCCGCGTGCCGGGGACTCGGGCGCGCGTGCGCATGTGCACGTGACGGCTCTCCCCTCTCCCCTTACCCCGCCCAGCCCGTCCTGGGGTCTCGTGCCCGCTCCCGGGCAGCAATCTGGGGGCAGGGCCCTGCTGGAGGGAGGCTCGCGCCATTTCGCACCTCGGGAGGCCAGGGCTGGAGGAGGCACAGCAGGAGGGTACTGGGAGTGGAGGTGGGGTGTCCACTGGGAGAATATCCCCTCCCCATTCCCTGCCCCCAGCCCCTCCGGCCCTT
>NC_058132.1:23805489-23830354 GCF_016433145.1 Gracilinanus agilis
ACCCCAGTGGCCTCTCCCCCATGTCCTGCCTGAGGCTCCACCCCTACCTCCGTTGTTTTTCCCCCTTCTTCTGCCCCTAGCACCCCCCATGCCTCCCCCAGCTCTCTACTCCCTACCCAGCCTCTCAAGCACCCCATCTCCTTTCTCCGCTCCCTACCTACTTCCCACCTGCCAGAGTTCCTTTCTTTCTGGCCCTCCCTAATTGGGGATGTGCAGACCCTTCCCCCATGCCCTGCCTCCTTCTCTTCTTTATCCCCTTTCCCTGACTCCAAGAGGCCTTTCACCCAAATAAAAAGCTGTGCCCTATCTTCTAGTATCTCCTCCACCACTGGGGATACCTGCACCCTTTCCCCAAGGTCCTACCCCCAGTTTCCACATTCCAGTAACTAACCCCCTTTACCTCCAGTGGTCCTTTCCTGCACTTCCCAAAAGTTCCTCCTCCAAACTTCCCACTCCTTTTTTGCATTCACTCCACTAAAGATGCCTTTGCCCTTCCCTCCGTACCTTGCCCTCTCCTCAGTTCCTTCCCTCCAATCTCTTCCCCGGGCCCTTCTATGTAATTCTTCCTGGGCCTTCTCTCCTTTCTCTTCTTCCCCAGATTCCCAGACCCATACCTTACTCTCCAGCTGGCCTGGATCTCTATAGACAATGACCCAGCACTCCCTGCCTGTACAAGGGAACCTTTCCCAGATTTCCCTCTGCTCCTCAGATCCTGATCTTCTTTCTCTCATGGGTTCTATGAGGCAAAGCCTCTCCTGAAATGTCCATTTTCCTTGAAGGTTCTCCAGCCTCCCTTCTGTTTCCCCTACACCTTCCTTTCCTTCTTCAGGGCCCCAGAGAAGAAGAGATGTCCACCTTGGGCCCTTGGGAGGGATGTCCCAGCTCCATAAATGTCCGAGCATAATGCCTCACTAATTGCCTCACCTTTTATCTCCTTTTCCAGATGTGGGGCCCCAGTGGACACCCATATTCCCCTGAACGGCCCCAGGGAGGCCCTGGCTGCAGAATGGGCCCTCTCTGCCCCAGTGAAAGGTAACAGGGGAGGACCTAGAACAGTTTGATAGGCTTAGGAAGAGATGTTAGAATACTGAATTTGGAGTCAGAAGACCTGGTTTCAAATTTGAGATAGGCCACCTGTTTGTGTGACAAGTCATTTCTTCTTTGGGTCTTAGTTTCCTCATCTGGAAAATAATGGGGTTGAATTTGGTGACTTTGGGGGTCTTTCTATTCCTAGACTTTCTGATAATGTGATTTCTCAAACTAGAAGAGCTGTCTTGTGCAAGGTAAGTTTGGCTTCTTAAACTTGGCCTCAAGGGCAGATCTAGGACTGCTGAGAGGTTGCCAGATTTGGACTTGAAAGGAAGAAGACCCTTCAAGGACTGGTTGCCTTTTGAGGGTCAGGGTTTCCCCATCACTGAAAAGCTTTATCATAAGCTGGATGAGCCTTGTGAGAATCTAGGCAATCTGACACAGAAGAAAGCTGGCTGAAGCTCCTGGAAACCTGAGTTGAAATCCCATCTGAGATGCTGGCTATGTGACTATGGGCAGATTGTTTAGCCAGTTAGCATTTATGAAGTGCTTATTTTGTGCTAGATACCTACCAGTTTGAGATACAAAAAGGGGCAAAAATAGTCCTTGCCTTCAAGGAGCTTACATTCTAATAGAGGAAACTACAAATAACTAGGTCCTCACAATATGGAGAGAGAGATGTCTAAATACATACATATACACACCCTGAGTAAATGGAAGGCATTCTGGTGGGCATTGGGAGAGAGGTAACTAGTAGCAACTGGAGGGAGACCATGAAAGCTCTCCTTGGCTCAGTGGTATCCCTCATTCCTTATGAAAGGAGGTGGATGCTAGTACCTTGCATATGGACATATGAAATAAATGGAGTGGGAAAACAGGGCTTGGAATCCTGCTTTACACAGCTAAGTTGTTATCAGTGGAATTAAATCCTTTGGGGATATTTTAAGATGATAAAGTTATTCATCCCAAATTCCCAGTACCCTTTTTTTTTTTTTTAATTTTAAACCCTTAACTTCTGTGTATTGATTTATAGGTGGAAGATTGGTAAGGGTAGGCAATGGGGGTCAAGTGACTTGCTCAGGGTCACATAGCTGGTCCCAGTACCCTTTTGACAAACTTTTCACTTCCCATGGGGTTATGTGAGCCCAAGTTAGGAACTTTTGATTTAGAAGGAGCCCACCAGCAAATTGTTATCATTCATTCATGTCCAACTCTCCATGACACATAGTTTTCTTGGCAAAGGCATTAGAGTGCTTTGCTATTTCCTTCTCCAGCTTATTTATGAGGAAACTGAGGCAAATAGGAAGAACCGATTTGCCCAGAGTCACACAGCTAGGAAGTGTCAGAGGCTGAATTTGAACTCAGGAAGAGGAGTCTTCCTGATTCCAGGCCCAGTGCTTTATCCACTTTACCCAGCTAGATGCCCCTTTTGGAAGATTTACAGGACAATATGGATGGTTTGCACAGAATGAGAAGATGTGATCTTCATCTGTAATTTTAGATAGAGCATCCACATTCATGAGATCACAGATTCAACAAAATTTCAAAGGAGTATTGACTTTACTCTGTTCTGAGGGTCATTTGAGTTAATATATATAAATGATTTGGCCAGTCTTAAAGCCTTATATGAACTCGAGTCATCCCCATCATTATCATCGTTATGCTATGGGGAGTCCTGTTCAGTAATAGGTTGGACCAGGTGTCCTCTGAAGTATCTTTCAGTTCTGAGACTCCAGAATTCTTGCCCCTGGTCAGGTTTCAGACATGGCCTTTAGAGAGCCCCCTACTGCTCTCTTTGCTGTGAGCTTAGGGCATAGACAGTCTGTCTGCATGCTGGCCCATGAGGGCTTTATCCCAGTGTCTGACCAGTACCCTTTAGGCACAGACTGCCCTTCTCCAAGCATCTAGATCTAACTCGATAAAAGGATCTCAAATACATCAGCAGCCTGTCCCCTGTGGACTGGGCCTATCTCTGGGGCTTACTGAGCTCCTCAGGTCCAGTTTTCTAAGGCCTGCCTGTGTCTTCCCAGATCACCACCTCCTAGTGAGGAAGTTCCACAGCCCCACACAAACACAAAGGCTGATCACTGCTGTTAACATTAGGTGTTGGAGTAACTTTTATAAAAATTGGAAGTAGAAGAATGAGGGTTTGTTTGCTGTGCACAAGCCCACCATTTTTTGACCCACAAGGGAAATCTAAGCTGGTCCAAGTCTCACTTTGCAATTGAGGAAACTGAGGCCCAATGAGGAGAAGCAACCTGTCCTTTGTCAGAGACAGGTGAGATTGCTGATTCCAGCCTTCGAGAGCCTTAGTTTCTTTATCTGTAAAATAGGTATCATAATAATAACATCTAGAGAACACTTATCTGTTATTTCCTTTGATCCTCTCAACTACCCTGAGAGGAGGATGCTGTTCATATCCCCATTTTACAGATGAGAAAACAGACTGAGAGGGGAACTGACTGCCCAAAGTCATAGAACTAGTATCTGAGGCAGGCTCAGTCTCCGGGGCCAATCTTCTTAGCTACCCAGAGGCTTAATGATAGTATTTGTGCTCCTGACCTCACAGGACTGGAAGGATGGAAGCACTTGACAGACCTCACCCTGCTGTGTAAATGTAAGCAGATAGCATCCTGCAAGAGTCCTGGTTAAGGCACTTGGTCCAGGGAAAGAGTCTATTCCTTTGTTGTTGGGTTGCTTTGTTTGTTTGCTTTTTAATCCTTACCTTTTGTCTTAGAATATAGACTAAGCATTGGTTCCAAGGCAGAAGAGTGGTAAGGGCTAAGCAATGGGGGTTAAGTGACTTGCTTAGGGTCACAGTAGGCCAGATTTGAACCCAGTCTCTAGGCCTGGAATCTCTTCTTTTAACCCTGTTCTGCAAGGAGCAACTGAGACCTCCTTCTTCATGAGGGTCTAGAGGCAGGATCAGACCTAGACCTAGATGTAGGGTGTTCACTGATCTCTTCTGTTTTTTCTCTCTAAACAGAAAACGGAGGCGAAATCACACCAACACCCTTCAAGAATTAGCCATGCTACTGCCTATCCCCCTGCAGGCCAGCAACAAAAAACTCACCAAGGTACAGAGGGAGAATGGGCTGAGAGTTGTGGGGAAATGGGTGAGACACAGAGATTGGGAGCAGGGGGGCTTTAGGAGACAAACCAGCCAATGGACGATGTAGCAGAGGAGGCCCTAGAGCCACCCAAAAGGGAGTTTAGAGACCATTAAAAGGCAAGGGACCTGCCCAAGATCCTACAACTAGTAAATAATTGAGCTGAGATTCACACTCAGGTCCTTTGACTCTAAATCCAGTACTTTGCATTTCACCACTGTGCTGGATGACCATCTGTGAGCCCCAGGGCAGACAGCAGGAGTGCTGGGAGAGAAGCAGGAGCCCCCATAGGGACATGAGTTCATTGCTTGGTTCTCTGGTTTTCCCTACTCTCAGCAGCTCCATAGTTTGGGGCCAAGTTGGTTAGAAATGAGCCCCCTACTCCTCCCCACTGTGCTTGACACTAATCATTTGCTACATGTTTTCTGGATAATGATGTAGCTGGTAAGTCAGGAGCCTGAGACCAGAGGTCTGTCTCAGCCCCTAGAGACCCCTGAGGCTGTCCCTTACCTCTCTGAGCCTCTAATTGATGACTTAAACAAAATAATCTTCAAGGTTCCTTCTAGTATTAATTATGCCCTGGGACAAGGTTGGAGAGCCCGAAGCAGAGAAAATGGAAGAAGCAGAGTTCCCGTACTGGAATATTGAGTGGACTGGCATGTGGAAGAGAAGCCAGCCTTTTTCTCCTTGACAATGAATGGCCTTGCACAGTGGTGGGAAGCTGCTGAGTGGCACATTTCAAATCCATGGAAAGACTACCTCCAAGACCATTGGCAGCCTCAGGAAGTGGGAGCTCTTCAAAGGCCTGAACTCAAGACTGATTGACCACTCATCTGTGCTGCTCTAAAAGGGATTCCTGCCCAGGGCTGGATTGAGCCCAGACTCTCTAAAGTCCCTTCCAGCACTGAGATTCTGTTCATAGATGACGCCCAGGCTCAGCAGACAGCACTGCTCTTCACACCCTGGCGGCCTTCCGGCTCTCCTAAGACATGCTCCTTCTAGGTTGTCCTGCTTGGCATTCTCTCCCTCTCTATTTGAATCCTGTATTCCTTTAAATGTACTTTCCTCCAGGAGGCCTCTCCTGATACCTCTAAGCTGCTAATGCCTCTCCCTGAAATGGCCTTATATTAATTGGGTCTCTGTGATCTCTCCTGAAAGAAGGTAAGCTCCCTTGAAGGCAGGGACTATTTCCTCTCTTGTTAATGTTTTCCCATAGTCCCTTTCAGCCCTAACATTCTGGAATTCTAAGAACTCTCTGCACCTCCAATCCTATTCTCTCACCTAGCCCTGGCACTCTGGCCCCTTCTTTGATCCATGTGTATTTTGCTGCCCCCTCAAACTCAGTATCTCCTAAACAGGACCTGTCCTCCCTCTCCACACATTTCCCTGTCTCCTCTTTCTAAACATCATTCCTCTCCCCTTCAGTGCCTCTATCTTATCAGTCAAGGTATTGTGGGTCTTTTCTATCAAAGGGCCTGTTTCAGATTTGCCTCTCCATTGCTACTGTTGCCATCCTGGAGTAAACTCAAGCCCTCAGCACCTTCCTCCCATGTGACAGTTATGACAACAGTCTTCAGCCTGGAGGCCACATGGTACCATGGAGAGTGTGAACAGAGGTCAGAAAACCTTGGTTCTTCCTCCTCAGTCTGACCATGGAGAAGCCCCTTCTGCCCTGTCTGAAAAATGAGGGGCCTGGACAAGATGACTTCTTGGGGTCCTCTAGCTTCTCTGGCCAACAATCTTGTGGTTTCTTTTTTTGATTTTCCCTTTCTGACCTTTCCTAAGCCTCCTCCCACCATCTGGCCTTACCTATTACGTCTGCAAGGGGCCTTCAACTTCAGCCTGTTCAAATTGCCAAGGTCCCCAGAGGCTAGAAAGACTACTTAAGGTCACATAGGTGGTGGACAACAGCCAGGCCTGTCTCCTCTCTTGCCCACTCACATGCCAGACTGGTTCCATACCCTCCCTTCCTTAGATTTTTTTTCCCTAGCCTGGAACAGGCTGTCTTTATGATGCAAATCTTTCCGAGGCCCAGCTCTGCTTCCCACCTTCTCTGTGAAACCTCTCCAAACCGCACTTCACCTACAATCATTTCTTCCTTTTCTGAACTCCTACAGTACTTCTGTGGATAAAGTTTTAGAGACCAAAAGGACCTCTAGAGGTCATCAAATCCAATCTCTGCCTAATGCAGGAATCCCCTGCTTTATAGGTAACAAGTGGCCATCCAGGCCCCTTTAGTGGTGAGGACCTCCCTCCCTTTTTGAATCTGCCCTTCCAATGGATCCAACAGATGTATATCAAGTGGAATGTGTAAGATACCCCATTTTCTGGGTCATTCTAATCCTTCAGACATTCTTCCCCATCCCACCCAGACATGGGCCTTCACTGGTTCTAGTGCCAAGCAGAAGAAACCTTCCTCTTCTACATGAATGAAGTGTGGCTATTTCAGGGCAGAGATCCTAAAGGGGACTTAGAGCCTCAGTCTTTTCCTTTCCTTTCACAGATGAGAAAAATGAGTAAGAAACTTAGAGCCCAGTGGCACCCAAGCAATAGGTAGCATGGTCAGGATGGTTTTCTCCTCTTCTCTGGCCTAACAAACCCCCATTCATTTAGAAGATTCTTGTTTGGCCTGTATTCAAGCCCCCTGGTTATGCTGACCATCTTTTTCTAGAACTGTCAGTGTATCAGGTTTTTTTGGTTCAAACCTGTAATTTCCCAATCCTCCACTGATTCAGACGTGACACTTCCCAGTGACTTGGACTTAGAGCCTGAACCTGAGAGCTAGAGTAACTTCTAGACCTTTGGTCCTAGAGCCAATGGATATCCAAGATGAGATTTGAGTCCAGGTCTTCTTGACTCTGAGTCTGGCCTTATTACTTTTCCCATCTCATTAATATCCCCTCCAAAATGTGGCCCCTAGAGCTGCCCACAATATTCTTGATGGCTCTCACCTCCATGGACCTCAGTTGCTGTGAATGTATTTGATCTTTTGGCCATCATGAAACCTTCAAGCCACTCTTTTTTTTTTTTAAACTCTTAACTTCTGTATATTGGCTCCTTGTTGGAAGAGTGGTAAGGGTGGGCAATGGGGGTCAAGTGACTGTCCCAGGGTCACACAGCTGGGAAGTGTCTTGAGGCCGGATTTGAACCCAGGACCTCCCGTCTCTAGGCCTGGCTCTCCATCCACTGAGCAACCCAGCTGCCCCCCCCTTCAAGCCACTCTTAACTCATGATGATAACAATAATAATGAATATTTTTATAGTGGCTCCTGTGTACCAGCGACTAGGCTAAACTTTTTACAGATATTCTCATAAGATCCTCAGAGCAGCCCTATGTGATAATGATATTTATTCAATTCTTGGCAACCACCTCTTTAAGTATTCAATCCAACCAAAACCATAATAATTTTTACTCCTTACACCTATGAGAGAGGTGCTATTTTGAGCTCCATTTTTCAGTTGAGGAAACTGAGGCAAACAGATGAAGTGACTTACCCAAGGTCACAGAGCCAATAATAAGTAAGACTAGATTTGAACTCAGGTCATCTTGCTTGGGGCTTTATCCATTATGCCTGCCACCTAGCTGCCTCAGGCCTCTTTCATTTAGATTGCTATCTGTTGAAACATCCTCCATCCAGGACCTTATAATTTAGCACTTAATGGCAAGGAAGGCTGGGGAGGGGGGCAGTTTGGGGAGACAGCAAGCTCCTTGTTACCAGGAGAAAAAAATGCTCTGTAGGCAGAGACCTTCCTGGATGTTCCAGTAGGTAAGTTGAGGCTCAAGGAGGATGAACTCCAGGGGCCCTCAGGGGTTGTCTAGTCCAGGCCTCTACTGAGTAACTACTGAATGAATGACATGAATGATACCTTTCATTAAGGAAGCCCTTTCTGCTTCCTGGATCCTCGGACCCTCTCTCTTTTTTGCACAGAAGGAGATTCTACTCCACGTTCTTCACTATATTGAACACCTTCAACGAAGTATTGATGTGGCCAAGTCTCTTCTTTTATTCCAGCCCACAAACAAAGAAGGTAACCCCTAAATAGTTGGCTGTGGGTCTGGAGAGGGAATTTTGAGGGAGTAGCAGTTGGGGGGGAGTAGTAGTCTCCAACCAGTCTGTAAGAGACCTGGATGTGATGTTGTATAGAAGAACCCAGGACAAATTGGGCTTTGGGATCCCTGAAACTGAGCATCAGCCATCCATCCTTCTTGTGAGACTTTTAGCAAGCTGAACCTTCTCTCTGGGCCCCATTTCTTGTAAATGAACAAAGGTCACACTGTGTGGAAATTGGGTGAAGAAACCGGGGTTTAGAGAACAGAAGAGTGAAGGGGGCATGATGACTAGCTTCAAGAGTCCCAAGGACTAGACTGGTTTTCTGTCTGGCAAAACTAGGAAGGTGCAGAGAGGGAAATTTGGCTTAGTTTAAGTGAGAGCATTTGAATTAGAGCTCTCCCAAAATGGGATGGGCCACCATAGTCTATGATGGACTCCTCACCACTGGAGGTCTTCCTGTGGAGGTTGGGGAGGTTTAGAGAAGATTCCTGTTCCAATATATACCAGTTGGACTACATCAACTCTGAGGTTTTTTCCAGATCAAACAGGTCATGAGTCTTTTCTTAGCTTGTTACTTACTCTATGATTCTGGACAAGTTACTTACACTTTCTGAGCCTTAGTTTCCTTCTCCATAAAATGAGGATAATGATACCTATACTGCCAAATGAAAACTACATCCCACTGTAAACACATGTTAGGAGCCTGGTCCACCAATTTCTCCAGAGCTTTTTGATTTGAACTGCTCCCCAGGGGTGTCTCCCACATCCTCTGCCACATAGCCGATCATTTTGGGGATTGGGGGAGGGACTTCCCTTGAGGCCCAGAGGAAGAGAAATCTCTGTCTGGGAATTTTCAAGAAAATGAGACTAAGTTCCCAGGGAGGAAACTTGGCAATTGACTATGTGAGGGGGATAATGGATTTTCAAATAAAAATGTAGGAAGAATTAGATGGATGAGGCCCTGACCTGATCCATTTACATGCCACTGTGTAGGGCTTGGTGGCAGTGGGGCTGGACACAGGAAGTCCCCTTCACCCTTAGGCGAAATCAAAAGGAAAGAGTCAGCACCCTGTACTTCCCTGCCCGTGTTTGAAGAGCCCAGTTTCTGTGTATTTGCCAGAGCCTTTGCAAGAAGAAACAAACTTGGACAATAGGTCAGGAGGAGGAATGAAAGCACCTGAACATCCCCCTCACTCCTTACTGAAGTAGCTGAGGCAGAAGAGGCATACCTAGGAGCAAGAACAGACAGCAAGAAGGACAGCTGGCATGGAGCCAGCCACATTTGGGCAGTAGGGGCCCACCTGCTGGCCCCACACCAGCTGTCTTTCTTGCTCTAGGAATAAACATTTATAGTGTTCCCATGCTGTTCAGGAGAAATCTGCCATTTGTTGAGAAACCTGCTGCTCTTTGACTCCAGATTCCCTCTGCAGCCTCATCTCCCACTACTCCCGGTCACATACCTATCCTCCAGCCAAGTTGGACTGCTTAGTACCCGCAGCTCTGCCATCTCTGGCATGCCCACTCCCCAGCCCTGCTTGTTTGATAGCTCCTTCATGTGAGCTGGAGGGCCTTTTCACCTGGCCATCCTATGATCCTCCCCAAAGACAGGACATAGCCTATATTAGAAAGACTTTCAGATCTTGGTCTGCATCTCCAAGCAGAATGAGCTAAGTGACATGGGCTTATCGCTTAGTTTATTCATCTGTACAATGGGGGTGATACTGCTTTCACTATCTAAAGAATGGTTATAAGGAAAGGGCTCTGTACATCTGAAGCACTACAGACATAGGAGCTATTATTATTGGGAAGAAGTCATCCTTCCTGATCACCAAGTGCTTGTGACTTGAAAGTAAAAGCAGAAAGCTGGAAGGCCCCTTGTGATTCAGGACGGATTGTACCTGAGGACATTGTGGTCAAAGGGACCTGCTACAGTGCCCACACAGCAGGGGTACCCCATGAGACCTGGGCTGTAGAAGGTGTTCAGGAGACACAGATAGACATTGCACAGGAAGGATATGTGTAGAGAGGCTGTGATCTGCACCCAAGGGAGGATGCATCTTCTTCAGTAAGGCCTCAGAGCTGGTGAAGCCTTGAAGCATCACCCCAGGAATGGAGAGGGCTGAATGCAGAACCAGAAGTCAGGTAACTTGGTGTAGTCACTGTGCCAGGCACTGGAAACTCGAAGACAAAAATGGAACTGATCTTGCCCTCAAGAAGCTTACGTTCAATCAGCTCTTTCCTCTGTGATCTTGGCAAGGCCCTCAACTTCTCTGGGCCTCAGTTTCTCCATCTACTAAATGATTTCTAGATCATCTCTAAGCCCCCTGTTAGGCCAGGGAAAGGAAATATGTTGGGGTGGGCAGGGGAGGCTGCAGTCTGTAAGGAGGAGTCCATAATCTACATTTGCAGGCTTTAAAAATAATGATCCTTTGTTTTACAGACTAATAAATATTAGCCATGAACAAGTAGAAAGTGCTGATTTAGCCCAACCCATTTGCAGGGGCTGGGGAAGAGAATCTAGGCCTGGAGAAGAGTGCGCCTTGCTCAGATCCTATTATCAGAAGCCAGGCTGGCATCCAGATCTCTTGCTCTCTCTGGTCCAGGTTCTTGCCTCTGACGTACTTAATCTTCCTTTTTTTTTTTTTTTTAATTAAATTTTTTGGATATTTTTGCTTCATTAGAGTATCTCCTGTGTCTGTCCCCTCCCTCCCTGAGAGCCATTCTGTGACAAATAATATCTTTTTAGAGAGGGGAAAAAGTCAGCACAACTGATAGATACATTGAAAAAAGTCTGGAAACATGCTAGTCTGGAACACCTATGGACCTCCTGCCTCAGTAAAGACTGGGATGTCCTCTGGTGGCTCTTTATTGTTGCATTTGGTTTCTGTGTGTAGTTCTTTCCATTGACACTGTTGCAAACACCATATATTGTAAAATTGTTGTCCTGGCACTGCTGACTTCACTCTGCATCAGTTCATGGTGATCTTTCCAAGTTTCTCTGTACTCATCACAGGCACCATTTATTTTATTTTATATTTTTTCAATTTTTTTCCATGACTACCTGCTTCGCATTCTCTCCTTCTCCTCTCCCCCCCCCCTCCTAGAGCTGACAAACAAGTCCACTAGGTTATACATGTATTATCACTCAAATCCTATTTCCATTTTATTCATTTTTGTAATAGAGTCATCTTTTAAAACCAAACCCCAAATCACATACCCATATAAACAAAGCATAAATCATATGTTTTTCTTCTGTGTTTCTACTCCCACAGTTCTTTCTCTAGCTGTGGATAACATTCTTTCTCACAAGTCCTGCAGAATTGTCCTGGATCATTGCATTGCTTTTAGTAGCAGAGTCAATCACATTTGGTCGTCCCACAATATTTCAGTTTCTGTGCACAGTGTTCCCCTGGTTCTGCTTATTTCATTCTGCATCAGTTCATCATCATATACCACAATTTGTTCAGACAGGCACCATTTCTTACAGCATATTCATATCCCATAACATTCACATACCAGGTTTTGTTTAGCCATTCTTCAATCCATGAGCATCCGCTTTGTAACCAGTTCTTAGCTGTCCCCAAAAGGGTGGCTATAAATATTTTGGATTATGTATATGGGAACTTTTTTCTTCTCAATAGCTTTTTTTGGGGGGTATAGGCCTAGTAATGGAGTCTCTGATTCTAAGCATGGGGACATTTTAGTAACTTTCTCTGCATAATTCTAAATTATTTCCCAAAAGAAGGATACTATTTCACAGCTCTACCAACAGTGTAGAAAGTGTGCCTTTCTCCTCATACCCTCTCCAACATTGACTGTTGCCATTTTTTGTTATTTTTGCTAATTTTCATTTAAAATTTTATTTTTTAGAAAAATTTTCCATGGTTACATGATTAATGTTCTTACTTTCCCCTTCATCCCCCCCAACCCTTCCCATAGCCAATGCCCATTTCCACTGGTTTTAACATGTGTCATCGATCAAGACCTATTTTCATATTATTGATAGTTGAATTGATGTGGTCATTTCAGATCTACATCCCCAGTCATGTCCACATCTACCCATGTGTTCAAGCAGTTGTTTTTCTTCTGTGTTTCCACTCCTGTAGTTCTTCCTCTGAATGTGGGTAGTGTTCCTTTCCATAAGTCCCTCAGAATCGTCCTGTGTCATTGCATTGCTGCTAGTACAGAAGTCCATTACATTCTATTTTACCACAGTGTATCAGTCTCTGTCTACAATGTTCTTCTAGCTCTGCTCCTTTCACTCTGCATCAGTTCCTGGAGGTCTTTCCAGTTCACATGGGATTCCTCCAGTTTGTTATTCCTTTGAGCACAATAGTATTCCATCACCAGCATATACCACAATTTGTTCAGCCATTCCCCAATTGAAGGGTATGAGGTGAAACTTCAGTTATTTTGATTTATATTTCTCTCATTATTAGTGATTTTTTTCATATGGTTATTAATACTTTGCATTTCTTCCTTTGAAAACTGTCTATTTATATCTTTTGGCCATTTTTCTATTGGGGAATGGCCATTAATCGTGTGTGTGTACATACATGTTGATTGCAGAAGCTTTTTAGCTTCAAGTAGTCAATGTTACCTATTTTATCTTTTGTAATCGTTTCTGTCTTCAGCTTGGTTAAGAATATATCTCTTACTATAACAAGCAAAAGATAGCTATGAGAGGTACATGATCTGCTTCTTGTCTCGTTTTTTTTTTAATAAATATTTAAAATATTTTTTTATTTTGCCCCAGATCACATGGGGCAGCTAAAGTGGCTCAGTGCATAGACAGCCAAGCCTAGAGTCCAGAGATCCTAGGTTCAAATCCAGCCTCAGATACTTCCTAGCTGTGTGACCCTGGGCAAGCCACTTAACCCCAACTGCTTATCTCCCTTACTGCTCTTCTGACTTGGAACTGATATTTGTATTGATTCTAAGATAGAAGATAAGGATTTTTTTTTAAGTTAATATCACAGATCCATTTAGAATGTATTGCAGGATGTGTTGTAAGGAATTGGTCTAACTCTTAATTTTCTGCCAGACTGCTTTCCAGTTTTCCCAACAGTTTTTATTACATAGTTTTCCCTTGGTAACTTGTGTTTTCCATTTTATCAAACGCTGTATTATTGAATTCTGTTGTTTCTGAATCTCCCTTGTCTCATCTCTTCCATTGATCTCTCTATTCTTTAATCAATACCAGATGGCTCTGCTGACTACTGCTGCTGTAAACTAGAGGCACTTCATCTTTCTATCCCACTCCCATTCCATTTTTCATCCCAATACCCAAATTATTTGCCCAGTGCGCTGCTCTGATCCTATCACTTCTTTGTTCAAAAAGCTTCTGAAGCCCCATGTCTAGCAGATGAAGACTCTTGACCCTGGCATTCATCACCCACCATCCTTGGCTCCCACCATTCTAGGTTTTGGCCAAATTAGTCTGCTTTTCTTTCCCCTTTCCCGTCTTGTATTGTGGCTGTGTCTTTGTGTTTGCCCCCATTTAGATTCTTCCTTCCTACCTTTACCTCTTTGAACCCAAGGCTCAACTCAGATCAGCACCTCTTCCTTTGAGTCTTCCCTGACCCACCTAGACCAGTGATGGGCAAACTTTAAAGAGGGGCCAAAGGAAAAGAAATGCTCATCTATCAGTCTGTTTCTAAGGCAACTCTTTCGAAGTTTCATTGTATTGTAGCCTACTCATTGTATTCCTCATATTAGGAATAATGTTGTGGGGTGGAATAGAACATTTCAGGGGGCCGCATCTGGCCCGCGGGCTGTAGTTTGCCCATCACTGACCTAGATGAAAGCCATCTCCCCTTCTTCTTGCTCCCCTTCTTGAGGTACTTTACCTAACTTTTCCACAGTCTCATTCTGTTTGTGTCATACTTATTTGGGTATAGGTTTCCTCCCAATCCCCTTCACACTATAAGTAGTTTGAAGGTAGTCTTCATCTCTCTGCCCAGTGCTTAGTGCCAATTACCAGTACTTTGTAATAATAACAACATTTATAGAGCATTTGAAGGTTTTCAAAGCTCTTTACAAATATGATCTCATTTGATTCTCACAGCAATCCCGGGAGATAGGCAATATTATTCTATTCATTTTGCAGGTGAGGAAACTGAGGCAACTCTATTGATTAAGTGACTTGTCCAGGGTCTCACAGCTAGGAAGTATCTGAGGCTTCTTTAGAATCCCATTTTTCTTGACTCCTCACCAGTGCTCTGTCTTCTACATGACTTAGCTGCTTCATCATACATTCTCAAAGGATATTTATTGACTTGAACCCTGGAGGGGCTGTTTTTGGTTTCCCCCCATTAAGGGGCTTTGCATACCTCTTCAACTCTAGTCACTTTGGTTTCTCAGAACGAAGGGCAGGGGCCAAAGATCCTCATCCATGCCTGGCTCCAGGCAGAGGCCCCTCCCAGCCAGAGAAACTGCCTGTGGAGGATGCAATTCCCAACAGAAACAGAGGAGAAGCTATGGGGGAAGTCACTGTTCCCAGGAGACACCTCATCCCTTGCCAACACCTGGAGCCTTGGTTGCCCCAGTCCCATGGAGAAGCTGGGCTCACGCTTCTGGAGATGGCCGAAGGCAGCGTTCACATCTGCTTAGCAAGTTGGTTCCTGGCCCCCACCCCCCCCCATCCCGTTCCCCCTCACTCCACTCTGAACCTCCAGTTCTGGTGCTAAGGCTCTGGAGGAGGAGTGGGTCTGCCCTCAGGGGGAGTCTCAGGATTCAGAGATTCTTGCTGGGAGGGGAGGGCTGACCCCATAAGGGTGGTAGGTTCTTCTTTCCTTTCCTGCCTCTGTCTGCAAAGGGAGCAGGGCAAAGTGTTCCCCTTTTCTCTCTCCCCCTGCCCCAGCCTGTTGTGAAGGACCCAGTGCCCAGGAAGATGGGTCTTGCCTTACTTGTGAGGCCCAGATGACCACAGGTGGTGAGTGGATGTCACCCCACCCCTGGAGTGAGCCTCTTCCCAGGTAAGGCCTTTCCCGCCACTGGGGGACCTTCAGTGACAAGAGATCCATTCCCAATCAGGGAAGTCCATCCCAGTGTTGAGCAGCTCTGAGGAGCAGGCGGTTTTCTTCCACACCAGACTAAATGTGACTTTTGTGTGCCCTCAGCCCATTTCTGCAGTTCTGCCCCCTCCAGCCAAGCAGAACAAGATCCATCCCCCTTCCACCTGAGAGCCTCAAAGACGGGGATCACGGCCTGGCCACAGCTTCCCTTTCAAGATTAAACATTACTACTTCCACCAGTTCTTGTCTGTAGGGTTGCCAGGCCATCATCTGGGGAACCGTCAGCCTGTCAGGGTCCTTCCTAGAGCACTAGAACAGATGTGGCATGCTCAGGACAGAAGAGAGGCAAGGGAAGAGAATGAAGAGTTATTGAACACTTCCTGTGCCAGGCAGACTAGCCCAGTGTCACACAGTTAGGGCCTGCCAGAGGCCAGGTTTAAATTCAGGTCTTCGGGATTCCAAGCCCAGTGCTATATGCATAGCATCCCCAGATACATCAGCTGCATAAAGAAGATTATTCAATCATGCAGGTGTCTTGACCCCAGTGAGCTTATAATTTAGGAGAAATAAGGCATGGCAGTACTAAGGAGTAGCCGATGGGCAGTGCACAAGATCGGGCAGTGCCAAAGCTTAGGGGGAGTCCTGGAAGGCTTGGGAAGACATTTGACAAGGAACCTCAGAGGCCAGGAAGGATTGGCAGGACAAGAGGGGACACTACTGGGAGTTGAATAGATAAAGCCAAGGGACGAATGGGGCTGACATGCATGTTTCTGGAGCGTTTTTCACCAAGAATTGGCTGGACAGGAAGGTGGGAGTGAACAGCCAAATAGTCTTTTTTTTCCCCTAAACTTTTAATTTCTGTTCTAGTAACAACTCTAAGGCAGAAGAACATTAAAGGTTAGGCAATGGAGTTAAGTGACTTGCCCAGGGCTACCTATAGAGAAGTGTCTGAGGCTACATTTGAACCCAGGACCTCTAGTCTCCAGGCCCTGCGGCCTCTCCACTGAGCCACCTCACTGCCCCATGAGCAAATATTCTTATGTAAAAGAACCGGGGGTCTTGCAGAGCACGATGGGCAGTCAGTGAAATGGACACAGTTGTTATATCCTTCCATTTTGCTTTAGTTTATGTGGGAAACATATCGTTATCAGAGGAACTCCTGACTAGAAAACACTCACAGCCAAGGCATGGCGGCGTCAGCTCTGCAAACGAAAGACCCAGAGAGGGAGAGGGAGCCTGGCATGATGGCTAAAGCACTGACCCATGTTGGCTCTATGACCCTGGGCAAGTCATTTAGACGGTTGGGGTCCCCTTGGACTCTGCTAATAGGAATAGCAGGATGATGCAGTGGATAGATAGAACACTAGGCCTAGAGTCAAAGAAGATTCATCTTCCTGAGTTCAAATTCAGCCTCAGACGCTTCCTAGCTATGTGACCTTGTTGGCCTCAGTTCCCTCGTCTGTCAAATGAGCTGGAGAAGGAAATGGCAAACCCCTCCAGCATCCCTGCCAAGAAACCTCCAAACGGGGTCACGTCGAGTCAGACATGACTGAACAAAAATTGGGAGGAAAACATCTCGGCTGAGGAGGGGGATGGCCCTGCAGGCCTCTGTCTTGGTCAGGTCACTTCTGGGTGCCACATTTTTGGAAGGCCAGGGAGGAGTTCAAAGGAGAGCAGCAGGATGGCGAGAGGCATCCCAAACTATGGAACTGGAAGATCTGTGGAAGGATCAGGTGATGTTTATTCAGGAAAAGAGAAACCAGGATTTGAAGGGCTATCAGATCACAGAGAGGTTACGCTTGTTCTGCTGGGCCTCAGAGGCCAGAACTTGGTCTGAGGAGAAGGTGTAACAGGGAGAGGGATTCTAGCTAGATGCAAGGCGTCCCCTCCCCCCAGTTAGAGGAGTCATAGAGGAAGGACCATCTCCCGAGCTGTTGGTCCTGTCTCCACTTTCCCCTCCACGTGTTGTGGCTTGCATGTTGTCTCCTCCATTGGACTGGGAGCTTCCTGAGGGCAGGAGATGTTTTTGCCTTCCTTGTATCCCTTGCCCTTAGCACAGGCCCTGGCATAGAGTACTACTAAGTGCTCGCTGACTTAACTCGACTCTGGAATTCTGTGGTTGGGAGCAAATAGCCTTAGTGGCCTGAGAGACCAGTGAGTGGAATACAAAGGTAAGATGGAGCCCGACCCTGGAGGGCTCCGAATGCCAGGCAGAGACATCTAGTCTTCAAGGTGTAGAGGATGAGGGGAGTCTGCAGCTGCATTCTCCATTTCTTTCCCCATCTTCCCAGAAGAGAGGAGGGGTGTGGAGCCAGTTCCCTGGAGGATGGGGGCCTAGAATTCCAATGGGGTGTTCCCAGACAGGGCCAGAACTGGTGCTGAGGAAGAGCCATGTTACTTAGAAATGAGAAAAGGCCCTTTTGGGGCTGTTCCTAGTTCTGTGTGACATTGAGCAATTTGCTTTATTCCCCCGTGAGATGGAGGGCTGGACCAAGAGTTCTAACTCTGTAAGTCTTTGATGCTTCCTCTTGAACCCCTTGTCTCCCAGGCAGGAGCTGGTGTTCTATGACTCCTGTGAGGAAGAAGAGGAGGAAGAGACGGTGGACACAGGGCCTTGGCTCTCAGCCTGGCCCCCCGAGGGCAGCCCCCAGGGTGAGCCTCTCTAGCTTCCCTCCTGTCAGAACCTGGGCCCCAACAGGGTACTGGGGGCCTTGGGAGGAGCTGTGGTTTTGCTGAGGATGGACCCAGAGCAGGTGGGGATCCTTTCAGGAGACCATGTGAGCCAGCCAGGCTAAGACAGCTAAGACTCATCTCTGGGCAGATTGGGCTTTGGAGGCTGGATCTAGCCCCTGGGTGGACAAAGTCTGAATTTCTAAGCTCCCAGAATCCTAGACCCAGCTGGAAGGGGACTTAGGACATACACAGGCTGGAGGAGCCTTAGGAAACACCCTAGTCTGAGCCCTTCGTTGTACAAAGAGGGAAACTGAGGTCTAGACAGGGGAAGGTACTTTTTCCTTCTTCAGCAGGGTGTCAGCTTCTGAGCCCTGGCTCCCTGAATCCCAGCCTCTGTCAGGGTCCTGTGTTTTGTGCCTAAGCCTTTTGTGGTGGCTCGAAGCTTTGCTGCCACTCTCCTGCCCAACCCCTCAGCCCCTGGAGGCTTTCTTCACTCCCTCCTCCTCCTCTGCCAGGCAGCAGCCCTGGGATGTGGTCTTCCTTCTGGCCTCTCCCCTTCCCGCAGTCCTTACTTCAAAGTGCTCCTAGGGGTGGAGGGGGGGAAATCTTAGAGCCTGCCATCCTTAGCTGGGTTCCATCCAACGTGGGCTTTTTAGAAAGATCTCTTGATGGAAGAGTGGCTTCTGCAGCTCAGGCTAGCCTGTCTGGTTTCCAGGGAGCCCCTTGGTGGATTCTCCCAGGACTAGGAGCTGGCCTGGAGTTGGCCAGCCTAGCGAGGAGCTTGGCCTGAGCCCCTCGCTCTTTACCTCTCCGGGGCGATTGCTGCCTGGGAAGAACTTCCAGGAGGGCGCAGAGAGCCTTACCCAAGGTGACGTCCCAGCACTGACATGCCACGGGGTGGGGGCCAGAGCATTGGGCCTGGCCGGTGGGTTCTGAGGGGGGCCTCCTGACTGCCCTGCCTCCTTTCCCCCAGCTCTCTTTGAAGACGTCTGCCTGAGCCCGCAGTCACCTTCTTCCTCCTCCAGCCTGTCGTCAGAGGCATCGCAGAACAAGGTAGCTGGCTTTGGGGCCTCTCCCTTCTCCATCCCCAGCTGCAAGCTTGGGAAGCTGTTCTGAGGAACGGGAGTCCATGGGCTGAGGCCTGTCACATAGAGTGGGTACAGGGAGGGCCAGGAAGGAGCGGGCCCTGAGGGTGGGGGCACAGGCCTGACTCAAAGCTTTGCCAATGCTCTCAAGCCCTTCCGTCTCTCCTGGCCAGCCCCAGGACCCATCAGCCCCCGGAGGCCCTCTCCACTCCCTCAACCTCTGCCAGTCGGCCTTCTCCCTTGACCACTGCTACCTCTCCCTGAGTGAGACCAGCAAGACCGACTCCAGCCCCAGCTCGGGGGTGACTGAGCTCGTGTCTCTGTGGAACAGACAGCAGGAGGTGAGAAGCCAGAGCTGTGGCCATTCCAGGCGGGAGCCTAGAGGAGAGGAGAGCTGTCCTAAAATGGGCGGGAGAGGGATTCATTCTGCTACTAGGCCAGCCCTGGGTCCTCACGGCAGCCAAGATGGAGGGGCTGTTACAGATGAGGAAACTGAGACAGGCCTCAGAGGGCAGCTCTCTGGGGAGGTCAAGGAGGGGTTGACTATCTCAGGAAGACCTTTGGTACACCCCAGAATGTTAAAGCTGGAAGGGCCCAGAGAGCATCTTTTCTAATTCTCCATCACCTTAGAAGAGACCAAGGTTCAGAGTGGGGATGGGGATGACCTCAGGCTCCATGGCTAGTAAGAAGCAAAGCCAGTGCTTGGCCCAGTGACCTTTGTACCGGCAGCTGCCGCAGGAGCTGGGGCCACGCAGATTTGAGTCCTGGGTCGGGAGGCTGGCAGAGATGGCCTGAAGGGCATTGGCCCTCCGTGCCCAAGATGCTCAGGACCAGGCCCTTTCCTCCCTGCCCCAGGTCTCCCAGCCCACCCCAGACAGCCTCCTGTCCTCTAGCGAGGAAGATGGCGACTGCACCTGGACCCCCTCCAAGCGTGCCTCTCCTGTGCCCAGCTCGGGGAGGAAGCGGAGGAGAGGCCGGGGAGGCAGCTGCCCCAGGAGACCCAAGGAGAACAAGAAGGCGCACTGCCCCTTCCAGCTGAAGAAGAAATGTGTCAATGGCTTCATCATGTTCTGTCGCCTCAACCGCAAGCAGTACATTCGGTGGGTTTGTGCAGACCCTTCCCCAAGTCTCCCTGCCCCCACCGCTCACCCGGGAGCCATCTGGCCTCTCCCTGTGCCAGGGCCTAGCTAGACAAGCAAGCTGGCCAAGAGCGGAATGAGCGGGGGGCATGAGCCCCCGGGCTCCCCCACTGTGGGGTTATTGTGTGTTAGTGTGGCCTTCAGTGCCCTAACTCCATAGAAGGCCTGCTGGTAAAGAGAGGGAAGGGGGGCAGGCTAGGGTGTGAGCATTAGTCCCCCACCCCAAGGCCCATATCATGGCGGGCCCTGGTCAGAAAACCTCTTTGCTCCCTTCTCTGGATTTTGGGCGGTGAAGGGACATTGGAGAAGTTCTGGACCTCCTTGATTCTGGGGGGGAACTCCAGGAACATCAACCGTTAGGGCAGGGGGGCAGGCTGAGAACCTTGCTCAGGGCTTCCTCAGCCCATCCTCCTCTTCCTCTTCCAGAGCCTGCCCCGGCACGGCGTCCACAGCAGCCACCAAGGAGCTCGCACACCTGTGGCGGGTGATGACCAAACAGGAGAGGCGGCCATACTGGTAAGGGGGGCAGCCTGGCTGCCAGGAGAGCTCCTCAGGGAAGGGCTGCTGCTAACCCAAGGCCTTTAAGAGACCGAGTCTTGGGGTCCCCCCTCCTGCCTGCCCTCTTTTATGGAGGGCTCCCCGTTGTGTGGGGATGGAATCTGGGTGCCCCAGTTCCAGTCCAAACCTCCCACCTGCCCCTCACTCCCCAGCATCAAGGCCAGGAAATTCAGCCGCCAGCACAACCGGATCGTGCGGCAGGACTGCTCCAGTGAGGACGACGACCGCTCCTCCCCCAAGCCCTTCCACCTGCTCCTGGCCGAGAAGGCCCTGTGCTCCCCGGGCCTGGCCTGCACCAGCTCCCCTCGTGGGGACCCCCTCCTGGAGGCCCCCTCCCCACCCTCATCTCTGCCTCTACTCTGACCTCAGGGAGGCTGCTGGGGGAGGGAGCATCCTCATTAAGGAGCCTCAGGAGTGGGGCCTGGCCCTGGGCACTTCTGCTGTGGACTGACCTCGGAACTGTGGGGAGGGGCGCAGGCCACTGCTCTGCCGCCCTTTTCACCCTGTAGGTAAGTGCGGGTGTGTAGGGAGACCCTGGGCCAGAGGGCAGGCTCCCACTTTCCTGTCGTTGTCCCTCTCAGTGTTATATTCATGGATTATTTATTGTTTGCAAAATAAAGTGGCCCTTGTTCGTGGCCCTTTCCTGGAGAACCTGGGCTGGAACATTTTCCTGGGAGGGGGGCAGCCTGGCTCCATGGCCAGGCCCCAAAGCCCGCCTTCCTTCCCTCCCTGGGGCTTCCCCGAGGGGGCCAGAGGGGGCCCATTGGACTGGGCTTCTCCAGGATCACAGGCCCCCCCGCGTTTCTGGGTCTGGTTTATTGAAACGGAGGCAGTAACACGTCCTAGAAAAATAGAAAGATTTGGGAAGGTACAAACCGAGGTCGGGAAGGTCCCTCCCAGGGCTAAGTGGGGAGGAAGGCTCTTTGGTCTGGGTTCCCTCACTGCCCAGACGCTGCCGGCTCCTCAGGAGGGCCTGGGCCTACCGGTCCAGGGAAAGGATGGGCCCGAGGGCCATAGTGTTCTTGCAGACAATTCACAACCAGTACCGGATTGCTAGGGATGGGCCTACAGCCAGCCCTCGGGCCCCCCCAAATAGGACTCCCAGGGAATTTGGAGGGGGCCTGGGCAAGGCTGAGAGCCTGCTGGGGGGCAATTAGTGTTCTCATCTGGAAGACAGTAACATGTGTGTAGGCACAGCCCCTGGGGGGGGGCGGATGGTCAGTCTTTAAAGCACCTCGTTTGGTGAGTGGGGGTGACGGCCCCCGGATCCCGTCATAATTCCAGAGGGTCCTCCACAGGCACCGACTGCAGCTGGGTCAACACTTTGTCCTCAGGCTCCAGTTCATCCCCATCCTCCCCCGCCGCATCCCCCAAAAGGAGGCCCTCGCCCTCTGGAAGCCTCAGGAGGGAATGGGGAGCAGGCGCCCCCAGCCCTTTCTCCATCTCGAAGAGCCCCTCTGTTCCCACCCCCAACTCCAGCCCCCCGGGCCAAGGGACGGCAGGGACAGGGACACTGGTTAAGAGGCCAGAGGAGTCCGAGGAGAAGGTTGGACCAGCAGCCGCCGGGACCACAGGCAGCTGGGGCTGGCCGGAGAAGGCGGGCAGGGGCGGCCCCTCGGCCGCAGGAGCCGGGGCTTCCTGTTTGACGGGCAGAGCCAAGCTGGCGGCAGTGGCTGGCAAGGCCTGGGAGACCAGCATGCTGGCGGGGAAGGTGGCGGTCAGGATGATCTTGCCCTGTTGAAGCGTCATCCCCGTCACAATAGGACTGCTGGAAACGGGGTTGGCCAAGAGGAAGTTACCTGTTGGGGAAGGGGAGAGGTGGCTGAGGGCTGAGCCGGAGAGGGCCCAGGCCTGGCTCCAGCCTCCACTCCAGCTCCAGGGCACACATGTGAGCCACCAGGACAGACTGAGGGCCTGACGGCCCATGCTGGGCTCCATGGAGCAGGAGCGCCCAGAAGGGCCTGGGCAGGAGTCCCGCTCCTCTAGGAGAGCTGGCAGGCGCGGCCGTCCTCGTCCCCACGGAAGGAGGGAGAGGGATGCCCAGGGCGCTCCTCCTTCCCTCCCACAGGGAACCAGCTGACGGGCCGTTCCAAAGCCAGGCAGGTAACAAAGCAGATGCTGGAGGGGGAGGGAAGGCGGCTTACCTGGGGTGGCCGCAGGCAGCTGAAAGGCCGCAACCCCAACTCCTGGGTTGATGAGGTGAACGTTGGCCTGGCCCAAGGTGGCTCCGGGTGCTGCTGCCACCTTGACGGGGCTGGCAGGCCCGGGCAGCAGCTGTAGGGAGCCCATGCCTTGGGGCAGGGTCACCACCTGCGATGTGGGCACCACTTGGGGAAGGGAAACCAAGGGGGAGGCCCCGGGGAACACGGGGCCAGACGGAGAGAGCGGGACCACCTGGGGGGCGGGAAGGGGAGCTCCTGGCCCTGGAGGCGACAGCGGGACCACCTGGGGCCCAGGCCCGGCTGGCGTCAGGGCTGCAGGAGGAGCAAGGGGCGCTGCTGGCGGGGGGCCTGGGGCTGCAGGGGTCTGGGAGCAGGGCACCACTTGGGAGAGGGACAGCCCCTGGAAGGGCAGGGATTCCTCCCCAGGCGGGGGGTTCCCTTTGGAGCCCCCATCCTCTGGCTGGGCATCTTCTGCCTTCAGGTCTCCAGGCTGGGGAACTTGGAGCAGGGAGGGAAGTGGAGCCGGGGCCTGGGGGCTGGCAGGGGGCGGACCCCCTCCTCCGGCAGCTCCTGTGAGCAGGAGTGGGGCCAGGCCCGGGGCCTCCCCCAATGCCAGCCCGTTGATGATGACGGATCCACCATTGAGCAGCACAGCGGGGGAGCTGCCAGCAGTCAAGAAGCCACCATTGAGCAGAATGGATGGGGCAGCCGGGGGTGCAGATGAGGCCCCTGCCCCCGCCAGGAAGACAGAAGCAGGAGCTGGCACCTCTGGGCCCCCCGGGGGGCCCCCTGCCCCAGGCTCCAGGTCCTCAGCCCCATGGCTGGACTCATCCTCTGTGCTGGGGTTCCCATCTGACTCGCTGGCAGAAGAAAAAAGAGGAGAGAGCCCAGTTTTGTTGGAGGCCAAGAAGGTGGCCCAAGGGGTGGCTTTCATCTTCCCAAAGCCTGCCCAGATCAGCGATGGGAATCCTGAGAATGGAGGCCCAGCTGGGGAGGCCCACGTGGGCTGCCGGTAGGAGGGGAGAGACTCAACTTACAGGGAAGGAGGCTCACGTTTCACAACAAAAGAGGAGGCCCAAACATGCTGCCTCCGGCCAGCCCTGCCCCCGCCTGAGATCCCTCCCTCTCTCCCGGGGGAAGAGCCCCAGCACAAACCGGGCCGTAGGTTCTGGGTGAGGAAGGGGCGTGGCCGCCTAGTCGGGAGGGGGGTGGGGGGGGCAGTAACATACACGCACTCCGGGAAGCGGCGACGGGCCGGAATGGGCCCCCGAGCCAGGGTCTCTCTCACCTCCAGCAGGCCGCTGGGGGCCCACAGAAGCCCCAGGTTCCAGGGGAGGAGGGGGCGTGGCCTGCCCGGCCAGGGGGCCCTCACTTTCACCACCCCGCTCCAAGGCAATAGAAAGGGGCGGGGGCGGGTCGGTCTCACCCACCTCCTGGCTGGCGCTCCGGCGGCCGCCGCCGCCGGGCCCGGGCCCCCGGTGCGGTCGCGCTGCCGTCGGTTCTTGAACCAGTTGCTGACCTGCGTGAGTGAGAGGCCCGTGAGCGCAGCGAGGCGGCGCTTCTCATCCGGGGCCGGGTAGCGGTTGCCGCGGTAGCAGGCCTTGAGCGCGGCCCTCGAGCGCTCCTTGAAGCAGTACACCGTCTCCTCCCCGTCCCAAATGGTCTTGGGCAGTGGGAACTTCTTGCGCAGCCGGTACTTGTCGACGGCGCCCAACGCGCGGCCCCGGGCACGCTCGGCCTCGCGGTAGCGGGCGCGCAGATAGAGGTCCTGGAGGAAGGCGTGGTGCGCTGCGGGGAAGGGCCGGCTCTCCAGCAGCCGGTACAGCTCAGCGAAGTCTCCGCGCTGGAAGGCCACGAGCGCCCGGGCGCGCAGTAGCGCGTCGCTACCGCCACGTAGGCGCTCGGCAGGAGGCAGCGCGCCCAAGAAGCGGCCCAGGCGGCCCGCGTGGCCCGCCTGCAGCAGGGCCTCGCATACGCACGACACCTGCTCGGCCGAAAAGCGCAGCCCCCCGCTGGGCGCGGGCCCCGGGCCGGGGGCCGG
>NC_058132.1:23845286-23861856 GCF_016433145.1 Gracilinanus agilis
GGTCCGAACAGTTTTCCCCCGGCTCCCCCCCCCCCGTCCAGTGTGCGCCTCGGTCACGACCCCGCCCCCTATCCTGGCCCCGCCTCTCCCGTTTCTTCTTCCAACCCAGGAAAAACTCCGGGAAGAAAGTTTTGGGAACTTTGGGTGCGCGGCGGCGGCGCCTGCGCGGGGCGGTGCCCGCCCTTAACCCTTAGGTTCCCGAGGCCCGTGCGGCTAAGGCAGCACTCCCGGGAGGCCTGAGCGAAAAGCCGGACCCCCTCCCCCTCCGGACGTAGCCTGAAATGGCGGGTGGGCATAGGGAGCAGACCTGCACCGAGGAGACCAAGAGGCTTTTTATTGGGCGACAATAAATACTGGGTCGGGCTCTCAGTGCATAAATAGGGATGGGGGGCTGGGCACCGGGCAGCGCAGCCACCCACGACTCGGGGGACCCCGGCGTCCGGCTGGTGCGGAGGGCCGGGGCCGGTGGGAGTTCAATAAATATCAAGCAGGGCAGCGAGCAGTGAGGGAGGCGGCAGCGCCCGGCGCGTGTTGCGTGCTGGCGTGCGGGGGTCCCTGCAGTGAGGGCCGGCGTCCGGTCTGGAGCAGGGCTCGCGGGCCCCTTACCCCCAGGACTCCCTCTCCTGACGCCGCCCTAGCCCCCGGGGACGGGTCCGGATCATGGGGACGGGGCCGTGTGCTATGTACAGAGCAGGCGAGGCCGGACTGCGCGCTCGGACCACGGCTTCCCCTTCCCGGGACACCGGGGTCCATTCTCAGACGGGAAGGGGCCAGAAATGTCTAGGGCTCGGGGGCCGGAGGCGGTTCTGGGGCTGGGGCGAGCCGTCCAGGGGAGGCTCCATGCGGGGCCGGGGCCGGGGCCGGGGCCGGGGCCAGCACGGGCCCCCAGCCCAGAGCTGCCCAGCGTTGGGGCAGGAGCCAGAGCAGCGGAGACGAGGAGCAGCTGGCGCGCCTCCGATACGCCTGGCTTACGGACCTGCGGGGAGGCCGGCCGGGGGTCAGGAGGCGGACCGCCAGAATCCTTCTGGTAGCCCCGCCTTCAGCCCGTTCCCGGCCGAAGCCTTAACAGCCCCGTTCTCCTCCCCCCTCCCCTTCCCAAGGGTTGCCCTTCATTGGTCTCCTCAGCGGCCGCACGTCCTGATTGGTCCCCCCTTCCATCCGCCCCCTTCCCCAGTGATCTGAGCCTGGCAGAGAAGGAGCGAAGCTGAGGGGCCAGGCAGCGAGGGCCAGGGCGGGGGTGGCGGGGGTGAGCAGCGGGAGGGACGTACCCGGGCACAGGGCAGCAGGTGGCAGGGCACCACCAGGGGGCACTGGCACAGAGCCACGGCCGGGGGGCCATCTGGCTGGAGAGAGAAGGGACAGGTGACCACATCGGAGCCCCTCCAGGTCCCTCCCCAGGGCCGCCTCTAGAGGGATCACGGAAGGTGCGGTGGGGATTCCAAGGAAGGGGAGGGGACATGGAGGGGGGCCCTGCAGGGTCTGGAGGGGGGCTCCCAGTGCAGGCCCAAGGCAACAGCAGGCAAGGGTGTCTTACATGGGGAGACAGCTCCGTGGCCGGGGGAAGGGGGAGCCCCGAGTTGGCTGAAAGGAGAAGAGAAAGGAAGTGGGCACGAGCAGTGGGCAGGCAGAGGGAGATCCGGACAGGCAGAGAACAGCAGCCTGGTGGCCTGGGCAGTCTACTCCGTGTGCTGGCAGCCTCCAGCCACCCCTCTATCCCCCTTGTGTCCCTAAGGCTCCTCCTGTTCTCTCCCCACCCTTGCCCAGAAGGGGGGGAGGGGGCACCGGACTTGCCTGATGCTTGCAACTCTTCCATCCGCTCTCGCAGCTGCTGAATCTGAGCCTCCAGCTCCCCATTCCGGCTCTCGGCAGCCTGGAGCTGGCTAGGGGCAGAGCCAGGGAATGGTCACCCCCAGGGTCCCAGCCCCTTCCCTGTGGCACTGCCTTGACTCTTGAATTAGGACCCTGGTGACTGCTGCTAGCCTGCAGGCCTCATTGTTCCTCAGTGCCCTGCCCTGGTGTGGAGAACTGGAAAGGCCCCCAGAAACCATCCAGGCCAGGCCTCTCAACTGACTGGCCGATGGCTCCCAGCTGCAAAGGGGCCCCTCACAAGGAAGCATTTCCCTGCTGTGCTCAGAACTTCCCTCCCTCCCCCAGTTAAAGCACCGTTCCAGCCCGGGCCCCACTGACCTGGCAAAGTTCTGGTTGGCCAAGCGGATGGCGTCCAGCTCTCTTCGAAGGCTCTGCTGGTTCAGCATCTCCTCCTCCAGGGCGGCTTGCAGCTCTTGCAAGGTGGCCCCCTCTTCCTCTTCCTCCTCCTTCTCTGGGCTCTGGGTGGCCTTCTCGGCCTGAGTCTGGGCCACCTGGAGCTTTAGAAGCGGTATGAGCCTTAGAGAGCACCCCATCCCACGCTCTCATTGGACACCAGAGACCAGGACTAGTCACCGGAATTCGAACCCAGATCTTGGGATTTCTATTAAGTGGGCCGTGGCTCCCTCCCTCTGCCACCACTGCCTCCCGTCCAGCCCCCTCTCACTTACAGGCTCCTCTGGGGTGGGCGGCTCAGGGGGGCTGGGGACCGTCGACTCAGGCTCCAGCTCCATAGGGGCAGGGCGGCTGACCTCGTGGGCCTCACTTTCACTGTGGGGGACAGAAAGACCCAGCTTTGCCCTGCCCTCCCACAACCACCCACTTTCTCCAGGGCTGGGCAGTCCTTTAAGAATCCCGGGTGCAGCCTGTGCCAATGCACAGCCTCCAACTGCTGACAGCTAACCGGGTGTAGGGAGCTCCCAGAGGAGGGCATGCCTCCCCCAGGGCAGGGCAGCTTAGAGGGGGAACCTTCCTGGCTCCAGGGTATAGGTGTGACTGCACCCATAGACAGGGTGTGCCCAACCTCTTACAGCAGTTTTTAGCTTTAATCGTTCTAAACTTCACCGAGACTTTTAGGCTGGACAACTAAGTGTCACCAAGTGCTGGGCATTCTAATGGGACATCGGGCCATTCCTAGCTGTGTGGCCCTGGGCAAGTCACTTCACCCTGTCTGCCTCAGTTTCCTGCAGCTGGAGAAAGAAATGGCAAAGCACGCCAGTATCCTTGCCAAGAAAACCCTAAATGAGGTCCCGGGGAGTCAGGCACGACAGGGCCACAGGAAGGTCCTGGAGACACCCAGAGAGTGGTTGGATTTACTGCCTCCCATTATAAGCAGAAATGAGACAAGGCCATGGGGAGGGGCTGGCCAAGAAGGCAGGTCACCTGAGAGCAGCATAGGAGAAGGAATAGCCCACAAAGGGCAGGTGGACGCCCAGTGGGGGGCTCTCCAGCAGGTCCGACAGTGTCTCCTGGAAGGAAGAGAAGGGGAAGGGCTTAGGAAGGCTCCCCAGTCATCCAGGGGACCCACAAACCCAGGCTTCCCAGCGGTCCTCCTCCCCCTTCCGGGCTGGGAGGTGAGTGGGAAGGCCTCTAGGGTCGGCCCCAGCCCGAGGTTCTAGATTTCTTCATCCAAGGAGCATTTACTGAGAACCCTCCCTCCTCCCCAGGACTGCCCTAAACTCCCCCACCAGTGCAGTGACCTGTGCTGCCTGCGAGGTAACGAAGCCACAGGAAATCTTGGTGGCAAACACGAGATTCAGGAGTTGTTGCCCTCGAGGAGAGCCCCGAGGCGGGGAGGGGGGGTGTCACTCCTCAACCAGTGCTCAGAGGTGGGGGCGGGGGGAGGGGGGCAGTACGTACCCCGCCCCCGCTCACCATGGCCGTGAGCCCGTCATCCACCAGGTCGAAGTTGCAGGTGTCTGTGGCTCCGGAAAAGTCAGGAACGAAGGGGGGAGAGCTGTCCCGAAGGCCCTCCCAGTCAAGACCCTGGAAGAATGGATGATCGCGGAAGTCCCCGGCCCCAGCCCGTCCTAGCCGGACCTCCCTCGGGCATAGAAGCTGTAGGATCAGGTCTCGGGCTTCCTCAGGGACGCCAGCATCAGCCATGGGCAGGGTCAGGTGCTCCTAAGGGAGGAGGAGGAAGAGTCGCAGAAGATCTCTAATCACTAAAGCCCAGGTCTGACCACTCTCATTCAATAAGGTTCGGTGGCTCCCGTAGGCTCCAGAATCCCACTGGAGATCCCGCCCCCGCCCCTTGCGCGCCTCCAGAGGGCTCGGCGGGGCACCTTGTAGTGGACAATTTTGCCGTAGGTCTCAGCCGTGGATTCGGCGTAGAAGGGCGTCTGGCCGTAGAACATCTCGTAGGCAAACACCCCCAGCGCCCACCAGTCGCACTCGGGCCCGTAAGAGCACGCCCCCGTTCCGCCGCCCACAGACTGCAGAATCTCCGGGGACAGGTAGTCCGGGGTACCCACAGCCACGGACGAGCACACCTAGGGCGAGAGGAAGGTGGATCGGCCCCTCCCCCTCCCTCTGTCCCTGGTCCTGCCCTAGCCTCCTGGCCCCGCCTCCTCCCGGCGCTGCCCCGCCCCTTCCGCTTTGGCCCCGCCTCCAGGCCCTCTAGTTCACTCCAAGAAAGAAGCCTCCGGTTCCCCAGCTCCCTCCTCTCCCACTCACCGTTCCGTCCTCTCGAAGCTTGAGGCAGGAACCGAAGTCGGCCAAGCGGATATGGCCGCAGCGGTCCAGAAGGATGTTGTCCGGCTTGATATCCCTGAGGGGGGGAGAGGAGGGAGACAGCTCTGAGAAGCCCCCTCCCCCCTCGGCGGTCCCCTCCCAGGCCAGCCCTCTCTCCCCCAGCCCGGGTCTAACCGGTGCACGTAGCCGAGCCGGTGCACGGAGTCGATGGCCAGGACCATCTCAGCCAGGTAGAAGCGGGCCATCTCCTCGGGGATCCGCTCCCCGAACTTGCTCAGAAGCGTCAGCAGGTCCCCGCCCACGTAGTACTCCATCACCAGGTACTAGGGGGGGAGGAAGGTTTGAGAGTCACGGACTTGGGTCCGGGGACCAAGAGAGATCCTGGAGGGGAGGAAGGAGGATGGGAAAGGGGAAGACAGACAAGTGTGAAGGCCGTGATACCGAGGAGAGAAGGAACCCTCATCCGAGGACTGGAGATCCCCAGCTCTGACTGCTCTCATTCAATAAAGTTCAGTAGCTCCCTTCGGTTCCAGAATCAACTCTAACCGCCTGCTGGGCATTTAAAGCCCTTCGCATCCTATTTCTGCAGCCTTATCATGCAGGGCTCTCCTTCAGGGACCCTAGAGCACAGCCACGCCGGCCTTCTTTCTGCCCCTCATAGCTGCCTCACCGGACTGCCTGTATTGCCCCATTTCCTGCTCTCCTCTCCCAGGCCACTGTAGAAAGTTCAGGTCACCCTTTCCCGAGCCTCTCCCTAGGGCCTTTCCCGTGTGTCCAGTCTGCACACTCATTGGAAGCCAGGCGCCTAGCGAGCAGGGACGGGGCTGGAATTGGGATCTCTTTGCAACAGGAAACAGATGACGACACCGTCTAGCAGGGCTGGTAGACGACGGAGAGTCTGGAGGCGACTGCTTAGAACCGAGGGAGGTTCGGTGACTCGCCCAGGGTCCCACTGCCCGCCTACGCGAGAGGCAGGACCCAGGAGCCACAAGAAATGCTGGCTGATCGTGGAGGAGGAAACTGAGGCAGCCAGAGTCCCCCCAGGAAGCAGCACCTGCCAGAGTCCTCTCCCTCCAAGCCTCAGTCTACTGCCCAATTTCCCTGCGGCTCCCTAAGGCCCAGCCACCAAAGACTCCAGCCAGGCGGCCCGATCAGCTCCGCCCCCTCCTCCTCACCAGGTAGTTCTCGTCTTGGAAAGCAAAATGCAGCTGCGTGACCCACCGGGGGTCCCCGTTCACCAACACGTCCCGCTCCTCTCGGAAACACGACACCTGTCGGGGGGAGGAGCAGACGAAGATGGCCCCGCCTCCAGATCCTCCCCCTGTCCTCCGGGCTCCACTCCTGTTCCCTCCGGCTCCTCCTCCTGGGCCCCGCCCCCTACAGACTCCTCCTCCCCCTCGGGCCCCGCCCCTCACCTCCCCTCGTTTCAAGATGTCCCACTTGTTCATGATCTTCATGGCGAACACCTGGCCGGTGCGCCTCAGCTTGACCACGGCCACCTTGGGGAAGGGCGGCGAGGAGGAGAATGAGGATGGGGAGGAGAGAGGCCGAGGCCGGCCCCGGCCCCGCCCGCCCCGCGCCGGGCCCCTCACCTCGCTGAACGCCCCGCGTCCGATCACCTTCAGTATCTCAAAGTCGTCCCTGCGCAGCTGGATCTCCTTCAGTCTCGCCACAACCGGCTCCGCTACGGGGGGCAGGGGGCGAGAGCAGGGCCTTGGCACCCCTCCCTCCTCCCCTGGCCATCGGGCCTGTGCGAGGCTGGGGGGGAGCCCGGCGCAGAGATGGGGGGACGAGAGCCGCCCTGACAGCCCTCCCTTTCTGCCCCATGCCTCCCCTTCAGAGGCTTGGGGGGGGCATCGCGGAGGAGGCTCCCCCAGGCTGGGGAAGGGGCGGGGGGCAGGGAGCAAGTTGCCAGGCGGGGCGGGGCGGGGCAGAGCAGGGCGGGGGGAGAAGCGCGGCCGCCAGAGCTGCCGGCCCTTTTATGGCATCGCCCCGGCTTGCTCCTGGTCTAGTTTGCACAAGGAAAAGGAAGGGGGGGTTGTGCCAACACTGTCCACAAAAGGCAGCACCCTTCGCGGAACCGGGGAGCGGAAATCCTTGCGTCCTGGCCTCAGTTTCCCCTTGTTTCCTTCCTGGAGGGGGTGGGTGGAGTGGAGGAAGAAGTCCCGACTCCCACTTCTCCCGAGAGAACAGAGACTACCTTTCCCTAAAACGGCGAGGTTCTAAAGGAGCCCAGGCCGGGGCAGAGAAAGAGAGCCGCCGAGAGGCGAAGAGACAGAGCCGCGGCCGGGCAAAGCCGGCCACGGAGAGGTCCAAAGAGAAAGGCACAGGCCGAGCGGACAGAGAAGGAAGCCGCGGACTAGGCAGGAATGGGGTAGTGAGGCAGGAGCCCCGGCTGGCTGAGGGCCCCGAAGGCCCCCGAGGGCTTGGTTTGGAACCTTCCTTCTAGACCGCAGAGCACCCCACATACCTGGGGGAGGAGGCTGTTTACCCAGCAAAAGCAGCGGGATTAAGAGATTAAGTGTTTCCCCACCACCAGAGCGGCCCACCCGCTTCACGTCCAGTATCTAATGTCAGTGCCAGGGGTGGCGGCAGCCCCAGTTCTTCTTGGGGGAAGGTGGGAGGGCAGCAACCCGAGGGGCATCTCGGGCACCTTCATCAGTCCGCTGCCTCCCCCTCCCTTTTCTCTTCCTCCTTCCCTTGATGGGCCAAGGCAGTTGCCATATTCCCTCTTCCCAGAGGCTCCTGGTTTTCTGCCCCAAGCCCTGGCACCCCTGCTGTGTGATCTGGCCTTCTGGTAAACCGGCAGGAGGGCCACTAATCCCTGAAGCTGCCCCCTGCTAGGGATCCGCAGGCTCCAGGATAAATCAACCCCGTCCAGTCCTCCCCATCCTAATTCCCCAACACAGCCGGGCCCAGGCCTGAATGGAGCCCCCTGGGGCTGGGGTACAGGAGCTGAAACAGGTCACTCAAATCTGGGCTCTTTCTGGGGTTGGTGAGTCAGAGAGGGCCCTGACTCACCCATGTTCCTCTCCCTCCCTCCCCTGGGGCTCTGGGCACCTGTCAGGCTCTGGCGCCGACCACCTGCCACTGGCTGGCAGCTGCCAGCCTTCCTTCAGACTCCTGGGATCTCTAAGCACTTAGTGACCAGGGGCATAGGAGGGAAGTTACTGCCACTTAGGAGCTGGGGAGCTCTAGGACAGCTGAAACCTTCAGGCCATGCCCTCGGGTCAGAGCCCGGGGTGTCTTCTCCCCAAGTTTGGCTCCTTCCCTTCCCCTATTCCTGACCAGGAGCAATCCTCAGGCCCAGGCCTGTCAGGGCCTGTCTGGGAGAGAGGCCAGAAAGGGAGGCTGTACCCCCCCCAATCTTCCAGAGCCCCTCGATCCCAGCTTGGGGGCCTCTGCTGTGGGTCTTCCCTGCCCTCCCCCTCGTGGCATCTCCTCCACCTGTTGGCCCTCACACTTCTCCGATCCGATCTGGGCCCCTGGAGCCCCCCAGCCCTCCTTTGGGCCCCCGAGGCTCCAGCCTAGCCGGGGAGAGCACTCACCCCACTGCAGGAAGTCCAACACATACTTGTCCTGGGCCAGGGCCGAGGCACTGAGCTCCTGGTAGACGCACAGCAGCAGGTCGAGCAGGGGCTCCAGACCCACCCAGCCTCCACGGACCACCAGCTCCTGGAGCCGCTGCAGCCGGACCTCGGCCGACATGACGGGGCTGCTGCCACCACCATGGCCCCCGCCCAGGCTGGGGTGGGGAGGGGGGGCCTCACCTCTCCCAGGCCTGGCAGGCCTGGCCCTAGCTCCCGGGCCTCATTGCTCCTCCTCCTCCCCCCCCCAACCACCACCACCTCAGGGCCTCCTGCCCTCTCCCCTTTGGGAATAGGAACTCCAAGCTGGGCCGTCCTGTCTCCCTGGAGCTCTGCTATCCCTCCGCTGCCTCCTCTCTTCTCCTCTCTCCCAGCCCGGCCCACCCCTGTCCTCCCTGCCCCTCCCTCCTCCCAATTTAACCCCTTGTAGGCCCAAGACACCCGCAACCCCGGGCTGACCTGCAGCCCCTTTTCCGCCTCTGCAGCATTTCCCCTGGCCGGGGGCCAGAAGGCTTTCACATGTAGTCATTTCCCAACTGCCCTGTGCCATTCACATTTAGGAAATTCTGGGGCCCATCCAGAGTCCCCGGGCCAGCGAGACCCTCAGCCTTAAAGTGAGGGCCTTTCCCCTTAACCCCTTCTGGACAGAGGCAGAGCTAGGAGGGGGGAGGCCAGGGTCCCACTTCACTGCCTAGCTGGGGTACCAAGTCCTGGCTTCTTCCCCCCATGATCCCAAGAGTCATCCCTCTCAGAGCCAGGACAGACTAAAGTCTGGGTGTCCCCCCTTCTGGACGGCCCCACCCTGATATAGAGGTGAGGGAACTGAGGGCCTTGCCCGCTCCAGGTCCCTGGCAGAGAAGGGACTCACACCGGGCCCTCCAGGAGCCCCTCGCTCTGGGCTCCTTCTATGACACAACCCTGAGGACAGAGAAGGGGATGGGGGGGGGGGGTTGGAGCAGTGGCTTCTCCCGTGACTCAGCGATGGATTCCATCCAGGACTGTTAAATTTAGCTGGGAGGGCCCTCCTGGGTTTAAATGGATCCATTTTGGGAGGAGAAAGGGGGGCAGAGAGAAGGGAGAAATTCACCCCTCAGAGTGAGCGATTATGGCAGGGGGAGCCTCCTGCCAAAGGAAGACCCGAGTCTGGGGCACATCTACAAGTGTGGGACCCCCGAGCCCAGGCCTATTCCCCAGCTTTTCTGGAGACCAGCCCTGAGGGCCAGGGGGGTGGGACCAGCTACATTCCTCCCAGCTCAGATTAGAAACAGAAACATTGGGGGGAGGGCCAGCCCTAGAGAGGCCAGGAGAGAAAGGCAGAGGGCTGACCCACCACCACTTCCCTCCAAAGACTGGGGGAGGGGGTGGATGTAAAGTGAGAAAATCTAGGTGGTGTTTTGGAGATTTAGGGCAGAGGTTAAAGGAGGCCTCTGTCCAGCTCAATCCCAGATCTGGGACCCTGTCCAAATCACCATTCCCCTCCCAGGCCTTGGTTTCCCCATTTGAAAAATAAGGGGAACTGGACCAGATGCCACCTACCCCCCCTTTGGGCTCTGAAATTCTCTGTTCAAGGCCCCCCGAACTCTGGTATTCTTTTTAAAAAATAAACAAAAATCAGTTTTCTCTCTCTTCCCCACAAATTGGGAGAAAGCAAAGCCCCCAGAACCAAGGCATAATAAGCAAGCAAGCCATTTCCTGCACATCAGTCGCCCAGCTTCTCTCCATCTCCCCAGGATCTAGCTCCAGGGAGATGCACCCCGAGGCCATCACCCATCAAGAAGAGGGGGTGAATTCTTAAAAAGCCCCACTGCCTGCTCCCCTACAGTCCTTGCCCCCTGCCTCCCCATTCCAGCCTTTCAGGTTGCTGCTTCTCTTCTGAATCCAGCAGAAGTCGTTCTCTCCCAAGTTCTCCCCAGCTATCCCGAGCCTTCTCGACTTCCCCGATGGCCTTCCTCTCTGGCCCAGGCCCTCTCCTCTCCTCCCTACACTGTCCTGAGGGAGCTCATCCTGGAGGGCAGGGGCTGTCCTTTGCCTCCTTTTATATCCAGCCCTTAGCACAGCGCCTGGCACGCGGCAGGGCTTCATAAACGCTGGCTGACAACCCCTCTGGAGATGGGTGCGAGGCTCCCTTCTCCCATTGCCACCCCTTCACTGGATGTTTCAAAGGGCCGCTGGGCAGGAAGGACCTTGCCTCTTCCAGGGGAGGTCCAAAGGCTCACTTCCTCTCCCCACCACCCCAGCCCTGCACTCCAGACAAATGGATGCTTGCTTTGGCTCGGCCCACTTCATGCCTGCACCTCGACTCCCTCCAGGGCAGGTTCCCGCGGGGCCCCAATTGCTCTGTCTGCTCTTCCTGCCTCAGGTCTCCCTCCACTCCACTCCAGCCTCCAGTGGCAGTGTGTGAAGCTGACAGAGCCCTCCCAGTTTGACATCCTGTGTCGTCGGTTCTAAGGTCCCTTCTTGCCTCTGACATTTGGGGCTAGAGCCGAAGGGAGTTGAATTGGGGAATGAAGGGAAGTGAGGAGGACAAGATGGGGCCCTGGTGAGCCAGCATCATTCTGGGCTCCGTTTCCGCACCTGTAAAGGGGTGGAGGTGCGTTCTGGGTTCCTCCAGAGCCTTGGAAGAAATCGAGGCAGAAAGCCCTCCTGCTTTCCCCACCCTAGCCCCCAACCACGAGACAGAACGGAGGCCAACAGCCCAGACTGTAAAAACGAGGAGCTTTTACTATAAATAAGGTTGAAGGGTGTGGGGAGGGAGAGGCAGAGACACTGGGGTTTCCATAATTTAGAACACTCTTCAAGGGCCTCAGGACAGCAAGGGGAAGAGCCCCCCTGCCCCTGCCTCAGTGGGACCAGTGCAAAGAGCTGAGGTCGAAGGGGAGGCTGGCTGTCATCACATGCAGGGGAGCGAGGGGGTAACACTGACCGTCTCGGAGGGGGAGAACACTGGGCCCCGCACTCCCCAGGCCAGACCAGGGCCGCCCCTGGCGTTGTGCAAGGCCTGGAGCAGGCGGAGGACTAGACAAGGACCCCTTCCACTGTTAGTCTCATGAACACATTAAGGGGAGCTAGGATGGAGCAGACGGGACATGGACCAGGAGGCTGAGAGGCGGGGGCGGCCGAGTCCACGAGCTTCATACCACGGTACCACTGGGGGAGTTGGCAGGCTGGGAGGAGAGGCCCTGCAAGGAAGCCGGAAGAAGGGCACGTGGGCTTAGGGGCCCAGGGCCAGACAGTGCGGCCATCCTGTGGCCGCTGAGGCCAACCCAAGGCCCCCCAACCCCAGAGGGAGGCACCCTGCCCGCTCCACAGCTCTTCTCCTGCCTCCGGGGTCTATATGGCACTCAAGGCCCTTTTCCATCTCTGGTGTTTGTGCCAACATCCCTGTTAAGAGATTTTTACCAGAGGCAGCCTGTGCCCAGGTCCTGCCCTGGAGAAGTGCTAAGTTCCAGGCCCTTGTGGATGTGCCTGAGCTTAAGAGAGGTCTGGGCGCCTCCATCCCCCAATTTTTAGAGAATCCACTTCCAAGACTCCGAAGCTCTAACATTATTTAAAGAAGCTGGCATTCTAAAATAACAGCAGATCACATTCAAATACTGCTGGAGGTAAATGGGCTTTCCTCAACAATCACACTGTGAGGAACACAACTCCAGTATCCTCATTTTACAGATGAAGAAACTGAGGCTCAGAGACATTCAAGGACTTGATAAGTCGGTGACTCGGTCCTGGAGCTGGGATCTGCAGCTGGGTCTTCCCCAGCTGTGTGTGGAGAACCCCCTCCACTATGCTCTCTCGTTAGCCCCCCACCCCCTCCATTGGCTGCATTCCACAGGTCCCTGATGCCTGTTTTTCTAACATTCACACATTCGGGGTTGGCACACCTCTTCTCTGCAGATGGCAGTATTCCACGACTACTTACGAGACTGCCGATCCCCCTCCTGCCAAGAATCTCAAAGCACTCCCTCCACAAACCAGAGCCCGGAGGAAGAGGAGGCAGGAGCCTAATTGGGCTCTGGGGTCAAGGGGGGCTCCCCTCCTGCCCCTGGGGTACTCACAGCTTTGCCAGGCCGGGCCCAGGTGCAGATGAGACCCTCCTGACAGGCGGTGATGATACAGTCCTCCAGGAACAGGAGGACG
Organism: Gracilinanus agilis; assembly: GCF_016433145.1. Taxonomy (NCBI): domain Eukaryota; kingdom Metazoa; phylum Chordata; class Mammalia; order Didelphimorphia; family Didelphidae; genus Gracilinanus; species Gracilinanus agilis. Next base: position 23,857,568 of record NC_058132.1, read on the forward strand.
GTGAGGCGCTCCTGGGCAATCTTCTTGCACACCAGGGGCTCCAGCAAGGGCACCTCGTGGATCCGAGGGCACAGGGCTGTGCCCAGCACCTTGGCTGGGTCCAGGCGGCCCCGGGGGGCCGGCCCTCCCAGCTTGTCTCCGCTGCTCCCGCCACCGCCGCTGCCCCGGCTGATGTTACCCAGGCTGTGGTACCGTTTGTGCTCTTTGTCAGCACCCTTATCGCGACGTTCCTGGAGGGTCAGCGTGGCAAACTTGCCAATGCTGAAAGGGGTCCCGGGCTCCGTGGCCCCGCCTGTGCCGGCCCCGGCCCCCTTGCCGCTCACCGCTGGGTGCGGGAGGCTGTTGGAACGGGAGAGGGAACGGGGCAGTGACCCCGGGGTGACGGGGGTGGCTTCCGCGCCACCGGCTAGAGCCCGGGGCCGCGCCAGCGGGGGCCGCGGGTAGAGCACGTCCTCTGTCAGGTCCCACAGACAGAACTGGGTGTCCTGGCCGGCCGAGCCGAAGCGGTAGGTGACGGCGGGGGGAGGCAGCCGGGGCAAGGAGCCGGCCTCGAGCTCGCTCCCGCTCTGCGGGGCCCCCTCCTCCTCGGGCTCCTCCTCGCTCCTCGTGGTGTACGGGTCAAAAGCCACAGCGTTGACCCAGGACTTGTGGCCGTGGCCTCTGGCAACCACGCGGGCCTCGGTGAAGGACCACACGGTGACCAGGTCGTCCTCGCCCCCCGTCACGACGTAGCGCCCGTCAGGGCTCCAACATACGCACAGCAGGCCGCCAAAGTAGCTCTTCATGAGGCCTCGCAGGAGCATGGAGTCGAAGTGGAAGACGCGCAGGCAGCCGTCCTGGCTCACGCAGGCCAGGTGCCGCCCGTCCGGGGAGAAGGCGAACTCGTTGAGGGGGCCCTCGCCCACAGCCCACTTGGCCAACGGGTTGCGGGGGGCCTTCCCCTTGGCAGTGTAGACGGCAAAGCCCTCACCCTGCTTGAGCAAGGCATACTGGGGCGGTGCAGGGCCGCACGGGCGGGACACATCGTACAGATAGAGGTGGCCACTGGCGTGGGAGGCCAGGAAAAGGCTCTCCGACTCGGGTAGCCACTTCAGGTGAGTCACCTTGGTCTTGTCGATCAGCCTCTGAGGGGAGAAGGGAGGCCATGAGTGCAGGCAGAGTCCAGGACCGAGTCCGTGGACCAAACCTGGCTCTGCTGCCCACGAGCTGTGTGACCGTGGGGCAGGGTCCTGTCCCCCCAACCCACAGCCTCTACAGGAGGCCGGACTCGTGGTGGGGAAAGCCCTTGCTGGAGAGCCCAGCCCCAAAGCGCACGGCCTCTCCCTGGGATCCCGGCCATGGTCACACCTCAGGACAGAAGGGGCCTTGAAGCCAACCCCCTAACTTGACAGATGAAGGTGCCTCAGCACCAGAGGTTAAGGGGTTCGCTCTGGGCCACATAGGCAGTACAGAGCTGGGCTGAAAATTCTGGCGTGTATTTCTGGGTCCCTTCTCTGGGCCTCCTGAACCTTCTTGCCCCTTCCGGCATCTGTCCATCACTCAGCCATGCCCTTGCTCTTTGTCCCTCCCCTCTGCCTCAGCACCAGGCTCTCTCCATCCCTTGAGGGCTGGAGGAGGGAATGGCAGCTGAGAGAAGCTCCAAATGGTTGAGGCAGCCTGTCCCTTCTGCTGACTCTCCGCCTCAGCTAGAAAGCGAGGAGGCGGTTGGATGTGCTAATGACTGACCAGCTGAAGTCCTTCCTTCCAGCCCTCCCTCCCTGAGCATCAGCCATCCATTCTGCTAGCATGGGGAGTGAGGGGCTGAAGGGGACAGAGGACCTGCGCTCCATCCCTGGCATCATCTGCCATTTGGGCAAGTTCTGTCCACTCTGGACTTCAGGTGGCACCTCTGTCAAAAAGGAATAAAGGTTCCCCGACTGCCCTTACTCACTGGGGCAGTGTCAGGATCAGTGTCAGAGATGATGATCTAAAAATGATCTGTGAGCATAAATAAGAAACCTTTTTATTGGGCAACTCCTTTCTCCTCGGTTTCTCCAATTAGTAAAATCAGGGAGAATGGAATTGTCTCCCAGCTCTGCCATTCTGTTCTAAAGCCCCTGCCAGCTCTGCCATTTCCGGTTCTGAGGTTCTTCCCAGACCCGACATCCTTTGTTCTAAGGGTTTTCCCAGCCCTGACACTCCCTGTTCTAAGGCCCTCCCTCCAGTTCTGATAGTCCATTAAATCATCTGTTTTTCGGACCCCTCTATCACTCTGGGCTGCTCCTCCAGGAGGCCTGGCCCTGGGGCCCAGGAAGTTACCTCCTCATTGAAGAGCTTGCTGGTATCCTTTTTGATAAGGTCCAGGTACTGGACTTGGCCAGCTGAGAACCCCACCAGCAGGGAGATGGTCTCGGTGGCTGCTGTGTACTGGTTGAAGTCATGACAAGTGGGCTGGGTGCCCTTGTAGATCCGCTTGTCAATGGGCTTGTTGAGGTCTATGGACTGTTGTTGGGGGGAGGGAGGAGAGACAGGGAGAGAAGTAATGAGTGAAACTACAGACCTGAGGGAGCTCGTGATCACGATGCAGGCCAAAGCACTGCTCAGCAATTCCCCCAGACTGGGGAAGGGGAAGAAGGGAGGGGGAAGCCTCAGGGGAGATTAGGGAGGGCCTGGGGCCCAGCTCTGCACACACCCTGGACTTCTCCTCAGGATCCTTCAAAGCTCAGTCCTGCCATCTCCTTCCTGCAGTCTACCCCTCAGCCTATAGCTTGAGTTTAGTTTGAACTTGCTTCTGTGAGGAAGCCTGCAGGGCCCCCGAAATATTTCATCTTTGTCCCTGCCTCTCCAGGGCCTCGCAAAGTGCCTGACAGGCTCCTGGGGACTACACTGGGAAAAAGAAAGGGGACTTGACTGGGAGGCTGAGACCCTGGGTCTAAATCCTAGCTCAGCCACTGACCAGCTGCTGGATCTCAATGACCCTTAGCTTCTATCTTTATGGAAGGGGGGGCAGAATTGGACTTAAGAGATTTTCTGAGGTGCCCCCCTTTCTGTTAAAGGCCCCCCAACACACCTCAGAGTTGTCCTTGCTGACACTCCTCCTCACTCACAGATTTTGGTCACCAAGTGTGGGGTCAGCTCTCCCTCTCTGGGTTTCTGAAAGGGCTTGGGTCAGTCATTCCTAGGGAGCTGCAGGCCTCTCTCCCCTTCTCTGCTCTTGTTTCCTCTCCCCACTACCCTCCTAGCCTTCATGTTCACTCACTCTCAGGCCTCTCACAGGGCAGGCAGTGGGTCCTGGCCTTACCGAGCACCTGTGTCACCAGAAGCCAGCTAGCCACCCAACCTGGGCAATGGATCAATGAGGAGGAAGTTGACCCCTGTGGCCCCTAAAGTCCCTGCCAGCTCAGAAACTACAGAAATTCTCTGCTCTCTGACTAACCACGGTGGCCCCTGGGGAACCACTAAGTCCCCTCATCTCCACTGATTCTCCTTCTCCAATCCCCTGCCCATCAGGCCTTCTCTAGCAGGGGGAGCACACACCCCTCTGTCCCCAGCATCTCGACACTTAGGCTGAGACAACAGCAGCCCAGACTTCCTCTTCTTCATCCTCCTCCCCATCTCCCTCCAAGCAGCTTTGTGGGCAACAAGCCTTACTCCTCTCATTCTGGGACCTGCTGAAGCCCTAGGGCTAACTTTTTTGTTCCTAGATCCAACAAGGCAGCCAAGTGGACAGAGCCCTGGGTCAAGAGTCTAAAAAGTCTAAGGGCAAATCCAGAACAAGATACCTCCTAGCTGTGTGATCCTGAGAATTCAGTTCACCTCAGTTTGCCTCATCTGTGAATTGGAGCTGATCACAGCTTTCATATCCTGGGGTTGTTATGAGAACCCAATGAGAAAATATTTGTAAGTGTTCACTGCAAACCTTAGCCACATACATGCTGGCCATCACTGCAATGCATGTGTTCTGTCTTCATCTTAGAAGTTTGATTTTTTTTACCTAAAATTGTGAATTCTAAGGCATCTGACAACATATTTTCTCAGTGTCAATTCTCCAAGACCTCCAGCCACCCCATGCTCCCTAATGTGCTGGACCCTAGCTTCCCCCTGCCAGCTCCTTGGAGATTCTGAGCTTCCCCCATCCTTCCTCTATCCTCTTCCCTCCTCCCCGATCCCTACTATTTCCATCCTCTTCCCTCTCCATCCTCACCTTTTTCTCCCCCTCCCCCTCCCATTTTCTCCCCTCTCTACCTCCCTTCTCTTCTCCCTCCCCTTCCTATCTCCATCCTCACTTCTCTCCTCCTCTCCCCTCCCCC
>NC_058132.1:23886783-23897046 GCF_016433145.1 Gracilinanus agilis
TCTCTCTCTCTCTCTCTCTCTGTCTCTGTCTCTCTCTCTGTCTCTCTCTCTCTCTCTCTGTCTCTGTCTCTGTCTCTCTCTCTCTCTGTCTCTGTCTCTCTCTCTGTCTCTCTCTCTGTCTCTCTGTCTCTCTCTCTGTCTCTCTCTCTCTCTCTCTCTCTCTGTCTCTGTCTCTCTCTCTCTCTGTCTCTCTCTCTCCCTCCCTTAATTTTCTTCATTAAACATCTCTGGCAGGGGCAGCTGGGTATATCAGTGGATGGAGAGCCAAGCCTAGAGACAGGAGGTCCTGGGTTCAAATCTGAACTCAGACACATCCTAGCCGTGTGACCCTGGGCAAGTCACTTGACCCCCATTGCCTAGCCCTTATCACTCTTCTGCCTTGGAATCAATACACAGTATTGATTCTAAGGTGGAAAGTAAGGGTTTAAAACAAAAACAAAAACATCTCCGGCTCCAATGGCCCAGTTTTAGTCCTTCCCCATCCTTGTCACTTTTCTCTGGATCTCTTTCAGTTCCTTAGATTAGCTGGGAGTTACCAACTATCCTCCAGGTGGGATGGAGAACCACGAGGCCTTCTTACCATCTGCCCTGCTGCTGCAGCCTTCAAACCTTTGGGTTCTTCTGACCTACGGAGGCATCTTATTGACCTCTTGGCCTCACCAGCTGCCTTAACATTGAATCTTTAGAGGACTGCTAGTACAGGGGAGAGAGGGGCAGGATTGGAGTCAAGAGGACTTGGGTTCAAATTTGGCCTCAGACACTTCTTGCTGTGTGATCTTGAGCTAATCTTTTTTCTTATCTCTTACCACTCTTTTGCCTTGGAACCAATACATAGTATTGATTCAAAGACAGAAGGTAAGGAATTAAATACATATATGGAATTAAATAAATATATAAAAAGGGATTTTATATATATGTATAATATAGGCGCAGCTGGGTGGCTCAGGGGATAGAGAGCCCTATGTCTGGAATTTTGAAGTCCTGGGTTCAAATCTGACTTCAGACATTTCCCAGCTGAGTGACCCTGGGCAAGTCACTTCACTCCAGTTGTCTAGCCCTTACTGATCTGTGATTCTAAGACAGAAGGTAAGGGTTTAAAAAGAAAGACTCTGCAAATGTGCACACATGTACACACGTGTATTGTACACATGCATCATGAATATATGTATGGGATTATGTTTTTGTTTTCAGTTGTTTCAGTCGTGTCTGACTCTTTGTGACCTGATTTGGGATTTTCTTGGCAGAAATACTAGACTGGTTTGCCATTTTCTTTTCCGGCTCATTTTACAGATGAGGAAACTGAGGCAACCAGGGTGAAATGACTTGCCCAGACCCACACAGCTGGGATGTGTCTGAGGCTGGATTTGAACTCAGGTCTTCCTGACTCCAGGCCCAGCCGTCTGTGCACCGTGGCGACACTGAGCTGCCCGGTGCATGTGCGCACGCCGCCCGTCCGGGTGTAGAGTGTGTCTCAGCCGCCCTGTCCCGCCTGGCCTCTTGCCTTCCCCCCGGGGGCCGGGGGTCTTACCACCTCTTCTTCCATCTCCTGCTCTCCCTCTCCGGCCCCGCGGAGGAACAAGTTCTTCTGCTTCTCAGCCATCTCGTAGGTGGGCTGCATCTCGGGTTCGTCCCTCAGCGTGTCCAGCTTCTTGTGGAACCACTCCTGCTGGACCGTGCGGTTCAGGGACTCCAGGATGGCCAGGGGGTCCTCCGGCCGCTCGTTCAGGATCTTGGTCAGCAGGTTCACCAGATGCTCGTACCTGCAAGGACGGGGCTCTGAGGGCAGATGCCAGGCGCCCCCTCCCCAGAGTGAGGCCAGGGAAGGGAGGCGGGGAAGGGGGCTGGGCTAGGGGCACCCTGGGAGCACAAGGGAGACAGCTGCGGCGGGACGGGGGTCCTGCCAGTTCTTCCTCACCTCCGAGCCTTTGTCTAGGCCAGTGTTGGGCAAACTTTTTGAAGAGGGGGCCAAAGGAGAGGAAAAAAGCTTTAGGCGGGCCCATATAATTTATTAAAACTAACGACGACACATTTTACACAATGCTTCTATTTTTGTGATTAGGAATAACGTGGCAGGGCCGGATGGAACATTTCAGGGGGCCGTAGTTTGCCCATCGCTGGTCCAGGCCGTTCTGCCCCCATTATTCCCTTCAACGTAGGGCGCCACCTCAAGGAATCTGCTTCCTCCTTGTGCCTCAGGGCTCAGATGCCCCGGCCTTACCCTCTCCCTGCTCAAAACAGAGACATGTAAAGAGAGACCGAGAGTCAGAGAGAGAAAGGGAAGGGGGGAGACAGAGAGACCGAGACAAAGAGAGAGAGAGGGAGAGAGAAGGAGGAAAGGAGACAGAGACAGTGTCAGAGAGACAGAGAGAAAAGGAGTTAGAAAGGGTGAAGGAGGGGCAGCTGGGTGGCTCAGTGGATTGAGAGTCAGGCCTAGAGATAGGAGGTCCTGGGTTCAAATCCGGCCTCAGACACTTCCCAGCTGGGTGACCCTGGGCAAGTCACTTGCCCTCCATGGCCCACCCTTACCTCTCTTCTGCCTTGGAGCCAATACACAGAAGTGAAGGGTTTAAAAATGTAAAAATAAAAAGGGTGAAGGAAGGAGAGACAGAAAGGAAGAGAAGTGGGGGGGGGGGGAGAGATCAAGACAGACAGAGACTCTGAGAGACAGAGAGAGGGAGACAGAGAAAGAAGGAGAGAGGGAGAGAGTGTGTCAGAGAGACAGAGACTCGGGAAGGGGGGAAGACAGAAACAGAGGCAGAGAGAGGGAGAGACAAAGACAGCGAGACACGGAGGCAGAGAGGGCTTGGACAGCAGGGAAGGAAGCCAGGGACCCTGAAGGGCAGGGATGAGCAGGGACGGTGCTCCAGGCAGGGGGGATAGACTATGCAAAGGCCAGCACCTTGAAAAGCAGATGCTTGTTGAATGGAATTGAATGCAGAGCGGACAGAGTTCTTTTCTGGATGACCAGAAATAGGGCAGAGTTGGGGAGTTAGTATTTGACCCTGGGAGCAGTAGGGAGCCATGGAGATTCCTTGAGCCAGGGAGTGACCGGTCACACTTGGACTTTAGAGGGTGTTCCAGAAGCTCCAAGGAAGGCAGAGAAAGGCTGGGGAAGAGAAAGGCCGGAAGCTGGGAGTCCAACAGGAGGTTGGATGTCACAAGCGCTGAGGCAAGAGGTAAGAAGAGAGGGAACTGGGGTCGTGGCCATGAGAAGAGAGAAGGGGGTGCATGGGAGAACCAAGGGCCTCCACGAGCCTTGGGACTCGTCTGGCTGTGGGGAGGAAGGGAACGGCAATGACACTGAGGCGCCCAGAAAATGGGGATGACGGGCGTGTTGCTCCCTGGATGTTCTGGGCACGAGATGACGGCTGGACGTCCAGTTAGGGATAGCCGAGGGGCAGCTGGGCAGCGAGGAAAGGGCTGGCTGGATCCACTGGGGAATCGTCTGCACAGAAGCTAACTGAGCCCACAGGAGCTGGTAACGCGCTACATGGAGGAGCAGGACAGATCCTTTGGGGGCCCCCACAGTTGGGAAATGAAGATCCCTTAGGTAGGAGGAGAACTGGGAGAGAGCAACCGCAGAAACTGGAGGGGGCGCAGCCAGGTGGCCCAGTGGATGGAGAGCCAGGTCTGGAGACAGGGATGGGGGAGGTCCTGGGTTCCAATCTGACCTCAGACACTTCCCGGCTGTGTGACCTTGGGCAAGTCCCTTGACCCCCATTGCCTAGCCCTTGCTGCTCTTCTGCCGTACAACGGATATATGGCATTGATTCTAAGATGGAAGTTAAGGGTTTCAAAAGAGAACCGCCCGGGGAGAGGAGAGTCTCTAGGAGGAGAGAGCGCCATCAGGGGAATGAAGCCAGAGATGGGGCCATTCGGGGCTGGCAGGGCACCTTGGAGAGAGACGTCCCACTGAGGTGGTGAAAGGGAAGCCCCGTTGCAAAGAGAAAACAGGCAGAATTGTTCAAGGAATTGGACGTGCAAGAGAGCACACGAGATTCTGTCCGAAGGGGAAAGAGCTGTTTGGCTGAACCTGGCTGTTTGCAGGTAGCAGGGAAAGAACCCGGGAATAGGGACAGATCGAAGGTTGTGGCGAGAGGGGTTTGAGGGGGTGCGCTGCCAGGGCACGTGGGAGACAACGGGACGGAGTGAAAGGATTGTCCTTAGCAAGAAGGATTGCCTCTAGGGGCAGCGAGGTGGCACAGTGGATAAAGCACTAGGCTTAGAGTTGGGAGGTCCTGGGTTCAAATCTAACCTGACACCTAGCTGTGTGACCCTAGGCAGGTCACTTGCCCCCTGTGTTGCCCTTCTGCCCAAGAGTTGTTACTGCCAGAAAGGGTTAAAAAAAGGCTCACCTCTTAATCAGGAACTGGGGCAAAGGAGGGAAGCATGGAGAGGCGGGGGAGGGGGGTCAATAAAAAATAACAGGGGAGAAAAGGAACTTCAGAATGGGCAGCAGCCTCTATTTTCTCACGTGGGTAGCTGCTAAGCAAGAAGGGGGAGAATGGATCCTATAGGAAATCTGAGGAAGAAGGTATGGATTAGCCACAGTGGAAGTGGGGGGGAAGGTGGAAAATCAATTAGGAGAACATAAAAGGATTTCTGGGGAGCAGCTAAGTGGCTCAGTGGATTAAGAGGAGTCAGGCGGGCCGGATTCAAATCTAGTCTGACGTGTCCTAGCTGCGTGACCCTGGGCAAGTCACTTCACCCCCACTGCCTAGCCCTTGCTGCTCTTCTGTCTTGGAACCAGACTTAGGCAGTAGGTAAGGGCTGAAAGTTGGTTTTCTGGGCAGCTGTGAAGGGCCCCTTGAGGCTGGTGGATCTTGCCGGCTTGGAGTGGGAAAAGGGGATAAGCGGGGCGGCTCTGGGTCTGAGTACGGGAAGGAAGAGAGGGGAGGGGAGGCCGGAATGGGTGTGGAGGCTGGGGGTCAGAGGGATGATGATAGGTGCTTATGGACAGAAAGGGCCGTTTCAGAGTGGTGCAGCTGCTTGTGGGTGACAATGAGAGCCGGTGTGGCTGGAGTGGATGGGTCATCCTCTGTTTCTCTCTGCAGGATGAAAGGGCCTTGGGGGTAGGTAGGTGTCTCAGTGGATAGAGCCAGGAGATCCTGGGTTCAAATCTAGCCCCTGACACGTCCTAGCTGTGTGACCCTGGGTAAGTCATTTAACTCCATTTGCTCTAGGCCTTGTCCTTCTGTCTTGAGTCATTACTTAGACAAATTATGGGCTTAAAGGAAACAGGCGAGGGCCTTGTGTTCTAGCAAGTGGTCCCTAAGAACCGGGCATAGTAGGACTCGGGCCCCAACAACAGCCCTTTCGTAGGGGCAGAAGGGGCTTCCCCCAGAGGCCACACAGCCAGGACTGGGCTTGCAGCCCTCCCTTGGGCCCCGTGGGGGGTTCTGGGGCTGCCCACATCTCACAGGCTGAGGTCACACTTGACGCTGGTCTTCAGCAGGTAAGCCTTGGCGTTCTGGATCATCAGTTCCCGGGGGTCCGGCTCAGGCAGCTCGAAGTCAAAGGGCCCATAGTTGGGGTCCACGTGAGAGCCCATGTAGCGGGGATCGTCCCTGGCGTAGGGGCCGTGGAAGCCCTCCTCTTGGAGCTGGAAGCTGCTTGAGGACAGCACAGGCTGGGGCTGGAACATGGAGCCGACTTGGTGTTCCAGCGCCCCAAAGAGCCCATACTGGGCGGCCTCCATCCCAGGGTAGGGCTCAGGCATGCTGATGTGGCTGGGGGCCATGCCGGCCAGTTGTTGGATGCTCTGGGGGTCCAGCCTCTCCATGAAGGGCACGCGATCCTCTTCCTCCTCCTCCACAGCCTCCTCGCCACCCTCCTCCTCACCACTCTCCTCCACCCCATAGTGGGGAGGGGGAGCTACCATGCTGGCTCTGCGGCCAAAAGGGTAGCCTGAATTGTCTACGGAGCCCCGGGGCAGGCTCCGGCGATGCTGCTTCTCCTCTTCGCTCTCCCTGCGGGAACGGGGGTGGGACCTGTTGGGATCTTCGTCTGCCATGGTCGCTGGAGAACAGATGCTGGGAGGGAGCCCGGAGCGTCCCGTCTCCAGGGGCAACCGTCACCTGGCTCGTGGACCAGGGAGCGGGCGGGGCCTCGGCAGGCGGATCTGCCAGGTGGGCGGGGCCGGGGAGGAAGGCGGTGTGATCTGCGCAGGACCCGCCCTCTGGCCGGCCCCACACGCTAGTCCTTGGCCAGCTCCATTAGGTCAGCCGCTCCCCCCTCTCCCCCCCTGTCCACAGAAAAGCAACTGCACGAAGGACCAGACAGGCCTCTTTATTGCAAACCAAGATCCCCCGCGACCCAGCCCGCCCCGCCCCGCCCCCACGGTCCGTCAGCTGTCCATCTTGGTCTCCGAAGCCTCCTCCCCCCCTTCCTCCTCTGGGCTGGGCACCGGGGCAGCCTCCTCCCCGGCAGCAGGGCCTGGAGACCGGGGGCTCCGCTCCTCTTTGGAAGGGACCCCTGCTGGCTCCTCCTGATGGGGGAGGTGGATTAGTTAGAGGAAAGGCTGGGGACAAGGCCTGCTGGCGAGCCCCTGCCCCCTGCCCCAGCCCGGCCCCGCCTCCCCGCGAGGGCCGCCACCTCCACCAGGAAGCCCTCCGACCCCTCAGCCCCTCGGATCGGCTCCTCCTCGGAGCTTCTGGTCCAAGCTTCGGGGTCCCACACCTCCTGCCCCGAAAGCTTCCTGGAGGTGTCCTGAGCTTGTCAGTGGTACCCGGGAAAGGGCCGGCGCGATTACTGACTTGCCTTCTGCTTTGGCTGTGGAGGGGGAGACGGGGGGGAACGCCCTACCTTCTCAGGTAGGGGCCCCTCCTGGCTCGAGTCCAGCAGAGTGGCCTCGCTCAGCCCCCCATCCTCCTCCATACTGATGAAGATGCCGGGGGCCTCCACCTCGGCCCCCTCCTCCCGGAAGTCCATGGCCTCCTCCGAGGGGGCGGGGCCTGCGCGGCCCGGGGGGGCGGGGGGCACCGCAGGAGGTGGCTTCAGCTTCTGCTCCTCCTCCAGCTGCCGTTTCAGGGCCTTCTCCTGGGCCAGGCGCAGAGCAATGAGGTCCTGGGCCGGCCGCGGGGCCTGGGTCGGCGCATCCAGGTCCTCCTGGAAGGGGAGGACGAGGCTCAAAGCGGACCCTGCCTCGGGGAGCCAGAGGCCTGGCACAGGGGATACCACGTGCCTGGGCTGGCCGGGGTGGGCGTCTCCTCGGGGCGTGGCCTCTAGGGGCCGCCACTGAGGGGGGGCGGAGCTCTCACCTCCTCCAGGGCTGCTGGCGCTGCCTCCTTCACTTCCGAGTCCTGCTTGCTGCTGGCTTCCAGGATGGCCATGATGGAGTTGGGGATGTGGGCTTGCTGCGGGGCGAGAGCGGGCGGCCACATCAGCCCCTTCTGCCCCGGGGCAGCTCCCCCCAGGCTCCCTGGGGCAGGGGAGCCCCCGGCTACCTGGTGTGGGGTGAAGGACCGCACGTGGGCCAGGAGGGGCTCCCGGAGCTCCGGGCACTTGTCAAAGACGGCGCTCAGCTGCTGGGGGGGCAGCTGCAGGATCACCTGGAAGCTCTGCGGCTTGGTGCGCTGGCAGCACTTGATGAAGCCTTCCCACACCTTGGGGTACTTCCACACCTGCCCAGGCCAGACAGGAGGGGGCCGTGATGGGGCAGAGGGGCAATGAGGCTGCAGGCCCCGGCCTCCCCTCTGCCTCCAACCATCCCCGGCCTCCCCTCTGCCTCCAAACAACCCCAGCCTCCCCTCCGCCTCCCCTCCACTGCAGGCCCTGGGAAGGGCCTAGTCCTGGGGAAGCCCGAGAAGGGCGGACCCAAGCCTTGGTGGCATCCCAGATGAAGCCCTCAGGTCGGGCACCTGCTTCATGATGAGCCGGGACAGGATGTTCATGACGAAGCCGCCCAGCCGGGGGTACATGGTGAGGGACTGGATGACGGTGCGCATGAGCAGCATGGGGAGGGGGCTCTGCTCCATGAGCTGCTGCATGACCACCGCCAGCACCTCCGACGTGTACACGTTGCGCTCGGCGAAGCACAGGTTAGTGGCTGCAGGGGGAGAGGAAACGTCAGGGCTGTGGCCGGCCCTCCGGGGCCGCCCCCCTCCCCGAGGCCAGCCGGGAGCCAGCGCTGACCCTTGATGATGGACTTCATGTCGCACTTCACGGAGTCAATGTTGTGGAGGGCGATGAGCAGCTCCCCGGGGTTCAGGGGCGACACGGCCGAGTTCCCTTCCCCTAGGAGGAGGAAGAGAAGGATGAGGCCAGGGCCTGAGAAGATCCCAGAAGGGAGCTGATGCTTGGGGGGATGCTAACAAGAGAAGAGGCCACGCCCAAAGGGCGCAGTAGAGAAAAGGGATGATTCTGATTACAGAAAATGTCATAGGTTTTAGGGGCAGCTCAATGGCTCAGTGGGTGGAGCCAGGCCTAGAGAGGGAAGGTCCTGGGTTCAAATGTGGCCTCAGACACTTCCTAGCAAGGCACTTAACCCCATTTGCCCAGACCTTGCCACTCTTCTGTCTTAGACAGAAAACAAGGGTTTAAAAAACAACCACCAAACCAAACCCCTTCTTTAATCGATAAACGGTCAAGGATCCGAACAGGCAGCTTTCAAGGGAAAGAGATTTCTGGTGAAGGGGCAAAATGGGTTTGGCCATGCTGGAAAGCAATGGGGATGGCCCCAGAAGTCGGAGCTGGGCCCAGCCTTCCTCGGATACCGCCAGGATGTGGGCATCGGAGTATTTGTTTTAGGATTCTCCCTGGAGCAGCTCTTTGTGTGCTGGGGGGAGGACTGTGCTAACCCCGAAGGAAGCTCTTTCAGGGAAACCTGGAGGGCTGGGATGACATGGGGCCCAGTGGAGGGAGCAGAACCAGCAGGCCTCACTCGGGGTCCTGGATCGACACCAGGATGGGTCAGGATTCTAGGAGGCAGGTGAGGATGAGTAGGCAGCAGGCCCAGGTCGGAGCCCTCTGTTCCCACCATCAGCCTCCTGAGCCCGGAGCAAGGAAGGGCCTCAGAGGATCTTGGCCTCCTTTTCCTGCTTCCACCGTCCATGGTTCAGAGCCATGGGCAGCCGGCAGACTTTCTTCTCTTTCTACAGATGAGGAAACTGAGGCTCTGAGGAAGCAGGGCCTCTATACACAGGGCCTTGGCCAAGTCCCTCTGGCCTCAGTTTCCTCCTCCATAACCCAAGAGGAGTTGGGGGAGCCTCTCCAAGGCTCTGCAGCTCGAGGCACCGGAGGGCAGAGGCAGGGGCAGGCCCTTACCATGCTGAGTGCCCAGCAGGCGGTTGAAGACCTCCTTCACCACGATGGGGTTCAATTTGATGAGTTTGGGCAAGGCCTGGATCACCTCCTTCTGTAGAGGTGTGTGTGGGGGGGTGTGTATCACCAAGGGGCCCTCAGGGAGCAGGAAAGAGAGCACCCCCACCCCAGGAGCCATGGCTCCCCAGGATCTGCATCCCACCCCCCACCCCTCTAGCCTGCAGGCTGCCACAGCTAGGGCAGATGGCCTCGTCTCCCCCGCATGCAGCTGAGCAGTGAATGATCGGGGCCCATGGCCACAGGTGGGGCCTGTGCCCATACCAGGCAGGGCGGCCCTGGGGGAGCTGGGGAGCCCCTCTCTCCCTCTTACCTTCTCCAGGCCATTAAGCACCGGGATGAGAAAGCGAACATCTGGGAGGCGTTTGTGGTAGAGGTCTCGGACCCTCTTCACCAGCTCGGGGGAGGGGGGCACTACAGACATGGGCAGATGGGAGCGCGGGGTCAGGGGTGGATGCGAGCCAGGCATGGGGAGCCCGAGCTTCCCCAAGTGCCCAATATGGCCGAAGGTGCGTCCACACCAGAGAGAGAAGGGCCCTTAGCAATGGTGAGGGGCCTGGCAGGCTGGACTGGCCTCTCGGGTTGATGACTCGGAGGTCAATGCCGAGGCGAAGGCCTTCCCCCCCCCGCTGGGTGCCAGGCAGGCGCCCACATCCCTGAGACAGGAAGAGGGGGACAGCCAGGCCTGGAGGGAGGAGGGCCTCTGTGTGGCCCTGGATGAGTGCCTGGCCCTCACTGCCCGGCACTCATCCAGCCCCCAGGGGCTCCCCACAGCCCGCAGACTTTGTCCCACGTGATTGCGCTTCCTCCTTCCATCCACATGACCCTTGCCAGGCCTTGTACTTTCCTCCCCACACCAGGCCCTCCCAGGTCCTGTGTTGGACCCTGGCCCACTGGTGTGACAGTGTCTGGGCATCTGGCTCTTTCCCCCCCCCCCCCCCCCCC
>NC_058132.1:23907005-23921998 GCF_016433145.1 Gracilinanus agilis
GGGGCTGGAGGCTCATCCGGTCCATCTACCCAATGGTCAGGGACTGGGGAGAGGGGGTCACAGAGGCCCCAGAGCACACCCGCCCGGCCCCTCTGCTTCAGCCAGAGCCATACCAGGCCTCCTCGATGAAGCCAATGACAAATTTCCGCACTTCGATGGACTTGTCAGCCTGGAAGGCGATGATCTCCTGTCGAGGGCGGAAAGGGCAAGTGTCAGGGCTTGGTCAGGCCCAGCTTAGCCCCCTCCCCAGCTGTCCGGAGCTTCACTCACATCCAGAAAGTTATCCAGCAGGGTTGGGTCCTTATTTATGATCAGCTCCTGGACCTACGTGGAGAAGGGAATGGGGAGGAAGGTAAAACGGGTCCAAATGGCATAGTACCGACCCATTTGCCTCCGCGGTGCCTAGCCAGGCCCAAATTCTACCTAGATCTTTCCTCCTAAAACCCTATGCTGCAACCTTTGAACACAGAACAGCAAAGCTGGGAGAGACCGATGCCCACCTTGGAAACGGAGTCACAAACAGTAGTTGGCATTTGAAATGCTGGACTATAGAAAAGAGATTCTACTGGTATCTTTGGCCCCAGAGGGCAGAACCAGATGCAGAGGGGAACTGTGCAGAGGCAGCCGGAGGCCAGAGGTCAGGGGAAACTTCTAACAAGGAAATCCTGAATGGAGGCCTTTGAGAAGAGTCCTGTTAGTGTACTCTTGGCCCAGGTGGCCAGGGAGGTTCCTTCTATCTGGGGGAGCTCCTTGCTCCGAGGTCCTCCTGGCCTGTGCCAGTGCCTTCCCTGTCTCCTTCCATCTGCTCCAGGCCCTGATTTGTCCCCTTTCCAGACTTGTTTCCAAGGCCAAGGGGGCCTCTCCAGCTTGGCTTGCTTGGGTAGCCTCACCCAAGCCCTCCAGCAGCCCATCCCACCTCACCTGTTTGAGCACTGTGATCTTTGAATCATTTGCAATCAGGGCTGCCTGGTTCAGAAGATCAACCACCTGCCGAGCAATGAGGGGAGAGCTGAGGACTCTGGGACCCAAGACCTTGCCCCACCAAGAGCCCCAGCCACTGTTAGTTCCCACATCCCCCTTCAGCAAGCTGCCTTCCTAGCCCTAGGTCCCCCCATCTAGGCTCCAGCCTAGTTCTCACCCTCTCTGAAGTGGTCATTCCATCCACACAGCTGCCCTCCTCCTGGGTGAAGAACTGGGAGGCCACACTCCTGCGGGTGACACTGTCCCCACTCCCACTCCCACTCGCCATGGCTGCAGTCAGATCCTCGCCCTGGAGGGAAGAAGGGCAAAGGGCTCAGGAGAGATGGGGTGAAGCTCCCCTTCCCCAACCTCATCTTCCTAAACTCTAGCCCACTCTGCCAGGAGAGGGAGAGAAAGCCACACTGAGACGAACAATTGCCCTTTCTCCAAGACTTTATGGCTGACCCAGCAAGTGTTCCCCTTTCCCCAACAGCCCTGAAGACTACTATCCGCAAAGATTTACAGATGAGGAAACTGAGGCACAAGGCAGTCATGACCTGCTCAAAGTTGACCAGCTGGAAGTACCTGAGGATTCTGGGTGAGGAAGGAAAGTTCTCTAAAAGAAGATTTAGAATTGGGTGAGGGAGCCTGCGACTAGCCTGAGACCACACTGCCTTCAGGCAGATAGGAGTTACCAAAGCCAGCATTTCAGAGATGGGAAAAGGTCAGTAACAGCTTCAAAGACACAGGCTGGGCTGCTTAAGGTCAGTGAAATCTAGGCAATTTGTTTCTCCACAGTGGGCCTGAGTTTCCTCATCTTTAAAATGGGGGGGGGGGTATGGAACTGATACTGTCACCTTAAATCTAATTTTAATTCTGACATTTTATGCTAGATACTCCCAAATGTCCTGCACATCTGGGACGATGTAATGTACTTTTGGATTTAGTCAGACTGTGGATTCAAATCCTGCCCTTTCACTACCTGTCATCTTGGGTCTGTTCCCTCCCCTTTAAATTGAGGGGACTGGACTAGATAGTGTCGAAGGAAATCAGATCTCTTTGAGATTAGAACGGCATGCGCTGGCCTTCACTAAACTCCAGAGGAAGATCAAAGCACCCCCAAGTCAGATCCTCTTAGCCAGGTAGTAGATGGGGAGCCTGGAGTCAGGACTTGGGTCTCAGACTCATCTTAGCTGTATGACCCTAGGCAAGTCACTTAAAACCCCTTTGCCTAGTCCTTACCGCCCTTTGGTCTTAGAACTGATATTCAGACAGAAGGTGATGGTCTAAAAACAGTCTATTTGGGGAAGGCCATGATGGTCTCCCAAAGTCCTAAATTAGGCCTCAACCACCCAGACTGCCTCCATGTTTCTAAGCCCTTCCATCAGTGTAACTAGATGAAAAACACAAGAGGCAGATTGGAGCTCAACAGAAGTACTTCAGAACCACTAGGGATCCAGAGAGGGCAACTAGGTGACCCAATGGCTAGAGCAGCAGGCTTGGAGTCAAATAGACCCGAGTTCAAATTTAGCCTCAAGACATTTCCTAGCTGTGTGACCTCAGGCAAGTCATTTCACTCAGTTGGCCGGTTTCCTCATCTGTAAAATGGGCTGGAGGAGGAAATGGCAAACCACATCAGTCTTAGGCAAGAAAAGTCCAAATAAGGGGCAGCTGGATGGCTCAGCATAGAAATGGGAGGCCCTGGGTTCAAATTTGGTCTAAGACACTTCCTAGCTGTGTGATACTGGGTAAGTCACTGCCTTGGAACCAATACACAGATGGAAGGGGAGGGTTTAAAAAAGAAAAAATCTAGACAGCTTCCCAAAGTCAATGAACAAAGGAATCCAAAGGACCACTGTTCAGGATTTGGGGATGACATAAGGGAGCTCCCCTGGGGAAACCTTCCAGATCAGGTCTAGGCCAGCACTATCCATTACTTTACACTGCCCAAGCTGCCCAGGGAAGTGGTAAACTCATCACTGGTGGGGATGAAATGTTAACATTTGGGGAAGGAGGAGGGAGGCTTAGAAATGAGCATTTTTTTTTTAAACCCTGACCTTCTGTCCTGGAGTCAATACCAAGTATTGGCTCCAAGGCAGAAGAGTGGTAAGGGCTAGGCAATGGGGGTCAAGTGACTTGCCCAGGGTCACACAGCTGGGAAGTGTCTGAGACCAGATTTGAACCTAGGACCTCCCATCTCTAGGTCTGGTCCTCCATCCACTGAGCCACCCAGCTGCCCCCAGAAATAAGCATTTCTATAGCAGGCACTATGACCAAGCACTGGGCTAAGTGCAACACACAAATGAGCTGATGGAATCCCTGAGAAGCAGGTGCTGTTATTATCCCCATTTTACTGTTGAGGAAACTGAGGCAAACGGGTTAAATGATTTGCCTAGGGTCACATTCCTAGGAAATGACAAAAGCTAGATTTGAATTCCATCTTCCTGCCTCCAGGGCCACAAAGCAAATGGCTGGGTCAGGCCTCAAACCAAGCCCTCAGACCCCAAATCTAGGCTACTTCCCACTAAGATCTATATGATCTTTTGTGGAAGTGGGGCCAGGGCACTTCTGGGATGAGTTTAATTAGCCTTTCAATCCTCTCCCCATCCGGCCTCAGGTAGGCTCGGGCTAGCCTCTCCCTCTCTCTATTTCCCTACCTTCTACCTTCCTTATTGTAAATAAACTACCTTAAACCCAATCCTTGAACCTAAGAAGCAATCCTTGGGTCTATTTTAATTATGGAATCAATCTGAATTATTGATTCCTGGCAGCCACACCTTAAAATATATATCTATATAATACCTAAAAATTCCCTCTTACAGTTGACATGAATCTAGGTTCTCCTTGAAGTTTCCAGAATGAGCTGCCTATCTGCCAGGGATCTGAGGGTAGCAAGTTTAGC
Source organism: Gracilinanus agilis (assembly GCF_016433145.1). NCBI lineage: Eukaryota > Metazoa > Chordata > Mammalia > Didelphimorphia > Didelphidae > Gracilinanus > Gracilinanus agilis. Next base: position 23,910,868 of record NC_058132.1, read on the forward strand.
TCTCTAAAATCTCTTCCTTCCCCTGTAGGCTCAAAGGAGCCTCAGCAGGCTGCCTCAGCTTTGAAACTTTCTGCTTCTAGAAGACTCCCTTGGTCCACTGGATTCTTGAGCCAAAGCGGAGGTCTACAGCCAAGTCAGGGGCGAGATAGACATTAACTGATTATCTTATTTTTTTTTCCCCTTCTCCACAGGCTTGGGGACAGCAGACAGATCCCAAGGAAACAATCTCCATCACTGCCTTTCTCCTCTCCATGAGGAGGGTTTTCTAGCCTGGACATCAAAACTGGAAGAACCCCTGAAACACCAACTGACAGAGATAGAAGGTCCCTCAGGGTAATAACAGCAGCTCACATTCACATGGCATTTTCACGTTTTACAAATGGTAGAGAGCTGAAGAGACCTCCCAGACCATCTGGTCTCCTTTATCTATCTGACCACCTAACACAAAGTCCCTGGCTAACACTAATTCTAGCTGTCCTTATCCCTTTGCTATTATCACCCTAATCCCCTTTCAGAACAGGATCTCATTCATCTTTGGTTCAACTACACCACTGAGCACGAGGTGGCCACTGAATATTTGTGGACTGAATGAATTTAGTCCACCTCTTCATCTAGAGAATGCTATCTGTCCCCACTCATGAGCTTTCCTGCCCTATTCTCTATCCCCATCCCTTCCACTCCCTAGCCCCTTCTCCTTCCCTCTAGCAGTGTCACCCCTTCTCCCTTTTCATAGTGTTTCCCCTTTCTCCCTCCTCTCAATACTTAATAAGAGCCGACAAGCCCCAAAGTCTTTGCAAAGCACTTTACATATATTATCTCATTTGGTCCTCACAACAACCCTATATAAGGTAGGTGCTATGGGCAATATGATAGCCTATTTCATAAAAAATAAGACAGAGGCTAAGAGTGATTGACTTGCCCAGGGTCACACAGCTAAGGATCAGAGACAAAATGTGAGTTCACTGCAGGCCTTCCCCCCAGAGTCCCCACAAATGGTCCTTCCCTTTCCCCCTAACCTAAGCTGATTCCTTCCTCCCATATGGGTTTCTAACTCCTCCTCCACCAAAGGAAGGTCTCATTCTCTGCCCCTAGGTTCCCTACTCCTTAATGGTCTCTATCTCCCCAGGTCATCCTCCAAAGTGCTCTAGGATAGTCCAACATTCCATCTCTCTCAGTCTTCAGTCCCTCTCCCACATAGTGTCTGATTCCTCAAAGATACTTCCACCCAATGAACCTCGCCATCACCCTCCTACTCTCCCAAAAGGGTTCTCCCCTCCCCTCCACTTTCCCTGAATGGTCTCTATTACTATAAGGTTTTCCCCTCCCTATATTGGTCCTTACCATCCCAGAATTCACTACCTTACTGCCCTTCCTACCTACCTCCCCATGGCTTTCTCCCCCCCTTCTCCCCAATGGTCTCTTCCTCTCCAGAGTTCTCTTCTCCCCCCAATCCTAATGGTTTCTACCACACCAGGGTTCTCTTCTCTCCTCATTCTCCCTAATGGTCCCTACCTCCCCGTGTTTTATTCTCACCTCCAAAGGTCTCTACCTCCCCAGAATTCTCTTTCTCCATTTTCCCCAATGGGAAAGTTCTCTTCTTCCCCTCATTCTCCCCAAAGGTCTCTATCTTTTCAGGGTTCTCTCTTCTCTCTAATCACCCCAATGGTCTCTTCTCCCCCAGGGTTCACATCACCCAAGGCCTCTCCTCATGGTTCACGCACCTCTTCTACCCTCCCCCCTCCCCATGACTTCACCTACTGAGCCTAGGGTTCACAGATTCTTCCTCCAGCCCCTTTCCCCCCTCCAACCTCCTTACGCCCTCCCCCCACGCACGATGGTCTCTCCAATCGCTGGAGGGGTAGGGTTCTCTCACATAGTCCCCCTTCGCCCGCAGTGTTCTGTCCCTCTACTTCCCCCACACACACACGATGGTCTCGCCCATCGCGCCCCTCTTCCCAATGGGCTTCTCCTCCCCAGGGTTCTGCGCCCCGCCCGTCATGTTTCCTTTCCCCTGCGGGTCCAAGTCCTGCGGCGGCCGCCCTCCTCCCATCCTCTTCTACTCTCCCTCTTCGCCCTCTGCCCTAGTCCCCCTTTCTCTTCCTCCGTCCCCCTCACGCCGCCCTCGGCAGCGCCTTCTCCTCACAGCCGCCGCCATCTTCGGGCCGACTGCCGATGCCGCTTCTGCGCAAGCGCGGCTCCGCGAGGCCCGCCGGGAAATGGAGTTTTCGGAAAGGTGCGCGCCAGCCCCAGGAGGAAACAAAGGCAGGGAGAGGGCTAAGGATGCCGGGAAATGAAGTCCAAGGGAAACATCTAGCCCAGGAAAACTCGGGCCCGACGGAAGGCCGAGGCCGGAAAGAGACTCTACGATAGAGGACTCTGCGACGCGGAGCGCCAGAGGGCTCTCGGAGGATTGTGGGAAATGGAGTTCTCCTTGGAAGGATGGCAGCGGAGCGGAAGAGATCACGGGGGCGGGGGATACTCCTGACCGCCTCGTGGCAGCAGCGGGAAGGCGGGGAATCGGAGAGCTGTGGCCTGCAGGCTCCTGGGCTTTGGCGGAAGGCGTCCGGGAGCGCGTCGTCCCCTGCCTGCGTTAGTGCCCTGTCCTCTGGGCCCTCCCTGCTACTCATTTTTCCTTCTCCATAAACCCCGGTGGCTCCCCCAGGCCGCTGGAGCAAAATGCTAGGGGCTTCCGGTTCCAGCCCAGCTTTAGTCTCTTGTTCCCTCATATGCTCCAAATTGTGATGGCCAAGCTCAACCCCCCACGTGCTCTTTATCCCTTCCGAGCTTTTGGCCAGACTGTCCTCCGCGCCGGTACCGGACACCCTCTCTGCCCTGACTTTGGAGCTTAGGCGCCCCTACCTGCAAGGGAGCCTTTCCTACTTCTTCCAACCCCCCAGGTATCTTCTGATATACGTCTCCCCACCCCCATTACTGTGAATGCGGAGCCTCTTTGTGCTCTGACTTTGCAGCCCCAGACCTACAACAGGTATTTAATAAGTGACAGTGACAGGAGATAGAAAGTCAGACTTGTAGATAGGAAGTCCGTGTGACCCTGGGCAAGTCACTTAGCCCCGGTTGCCTAGCCTTTATGATGCTTCTGCTTGGATTAAGATCTTGATTCTAAAGCAGAAGGTGAGGGTTTAATAAATAAACGCACACACGGAGGCTTGTTATTTGGACATGATCACGGAGAGGGAGGGAAATTGGCTTTTCTTGACTATATGGATTGTTTTTCTGCAGCAAGACAGAGAATGAGGATTTTCCTCTAAAAAAAGGTTTTTTAAATGTTTTTTGACTGACTACTGAGAGGATTGAGGGTTCCCAGGGGCCTCTGAAGGCCACTTCCCCCTCCAGTGTTCATTTCCATTCAATTCAGTGCAATCAGAATGTTCCATTACCCTCATGCTATGGGCCAGGCTTTGGGGATACAGGCAGTCCTTGGAGGCCATCGAGGTCAGCCCAACAGAGCTTAGACAAGGAGTAAGTAGAAGGGCAGGATTTGAATTCTGGTCCTTTGGCTCCAAAGCCAGCGTTCTTTCCATTGTACTGTGCTGCTAACTAAGGGATGAGCATTTTTAAGAACCTACTATGGGCAGCCAGGTGGTGAAGCAGATAGAATGCTGGGCTTAGAGCCAGGAAGATCTGAGTTCAAATCTAGCCTCAGCCACTTACTAACCATGTGACGTGCTCTGTTTGCCTCAAAAATAAATAAATAAATAAAAAAGGAGGCAGCTGGGTGGCTCAGTGGATGGAGAGCCAGGCCTAGAGATGGGAGGTCCTGGGCTCAGACACTTCCATGACAACCCCTATCCTCCTCACAGAGTTCCCATTCCCATAGCTGTGTGTCCATCTAAATCTCTTGAGTTTCCATCACTGCCTGTGATAATCCATCTTTGTTTCTGAGCCCCAGCCCTCATGACTACAGACTCCTCATTTCTGTCTCTGAAACCCCATCCCCATCTCTGCTTCACCATCCCCAGGTCTAAGGTTCTACCCCTATCACCAATGGGTCTTAGAACCCTGTGTCCAAGGACTCTTCCCTATCTCTGAATTGCTATTTCTGCCTGGGAGCTCACATCTCTGACCTTAAGCCCATACTCTACCTCTGATGCTATGGATCTGCCTCTGATTTCCTCATCTCTGCCACTGAGTACTCATCCCATTTTTTAGATTCAACACTGATGAAGCACCTGCTTTGTCACAAGGACTTAACTAGGCACCAGTGGCACAATGACAAAAATGAAACATGAAAGTTTCCTCAAGTAGCTTATGTTCTATCGGTGGTAAGGAGAACGATATACAAATAGATAAGTAAATAACAAAGTAATTTCAAAAGGAAAAGAGTTAAAAACTAGAGGGATTAGGAAGCATCTTGTATAGGAGGTAGCATCTGGATTGTGTCTTGAAGGAAGCACTAAGTTTTTTTTTTTTGTTTTTTTTTTTAAACCCCTGTACTTCGGTGTATTGTCTCATAGGTGGAAGATTGGTAAGGGTGGGCAATGGGGGTCAAGTGACTTGCCTAGGGTCACACAGCTGGGAAGTGGCTGAGGCCAGGTTCGAACCTAGGACCTCCTGTCTCTAGGCCTGACTCTCACTCCACTGAGCTACCCAGCTGCCCCGAAGCACTAAGTTTTAAGAGGGAGAAGGGAAAAGCGAATGCATTCCAGCTACCAGCAACTGCTTGAGCAAAGGTATGGAGAGAGGAGTGAAATTTGATGGGTGGGACAAGAAAAATTCTCATTTAGAAAAAAAGCAATACTAGAGACACAAATGAATAAAGATAGAAATCTATCATAACATTAAATGTAGATAGATTAAACAATCCAATAAAATGAAAAAGTGACAGACTGGATAAGAAAACAAAACTCCACTATCAGTTGCCCATAAGAAACGTTTCTAAAGTAAAGACACATGCAAAATAAAAACTAGAGGCCAGAACAAAGTTTATTATGAATCAAGTGAATCCAAGAAGAAGGAGTTGAAATCATGTAGGAGATGCAATCATTGCATTAGATAAAGCAAAAGCAAAAATCCATAATGTAGAGATAAAAAGAAATTACATTAATCTCTAGGAACCGCAGACAAACGTGTAGCAAATGGTATAGCTTCAAACTTCACAAAGGAAAAGTTAATTGAAATTGTAAGAAGATTTAAATAGTAACAATGATAGTAGGAAACTTTAATGTCTCTCATATTTGGCACCTTTTGGAAGTATATATATTCCTTAGCACTAATTACACAAAAATTGTATTAAGGCACAAAAATAGTGAAAATAAATATGAAAAAGTGGAAATAGTGAACATTTACATATAGTACAAATAGTCAACTGTTTACAAACCATAACACCATAAAAAATAGTTATCAATTTAGGGAGTATGAATAAAGGATAGAATTCACTGGAGACATGATAATGAAATTCTAAATGAATAGGTCAAAGAAGTCATAGAATAATGTGCAAGACAATGATAATGATGAAACAGCCTACAAAAATTTCTGCAATGCAGCTAAATAAGTCTTCAGTGAAAGAATTATACTAATAATAAAATATATTAATTTATGTATTGGAAATAACTAGTGGCTTATTGAAACTGGAAAAGAGAATGAAGGGGAATAATATGAAATAATACTAGAAAAGTACAAGAAACAATTTTGGAGGGCTATAAATTCTAGGCTAAGGGCTTTAACCTAGAATGGACAGGGAGCTACTGAAGCTTTCTGAATTTCTGAATGACTGGTCAGACTTGTGTTTTAGTAATATCCTTTTGGCATCTATGTGGAAGATGAAAGAGAAGTAGAAAAGAGGAAAAAGTCTAGAGGCAGGGGGACTAATTAAGAGGCGATCCCAACTATCCATGAAAGAGATATCAAAAGCCTGAATTAAGACAGAGATTTCGTGTGAGTGGAAAGTGTAGTTTCCCTACCCCTATCTTAAATTTTCCAGATTCACGGGCTAATTGAACTAATCTCCAACTCCCAACTCTCCCTCACTGCTCACATGGAATCAGTTGTCATGCCTTGGTGACTCCACCAGCTCAATGCATCTGTCATTCCTCATATAGGACATTTCATATCCTATCTTCATGTCTAGTTCCTCATGCCAGGAATGGATGCCATCTCTTATTTCCATCTCTTAGACTCTCTAGTTTCCTTCAATGCTCAACTCAAATGCCACCTTCTACATGAAGCCTCCCCTGATACCCCTCCCCTCAAAGGTGCCAGTGTATCTCCCCAACCAATTATTTTATATTGACTTTATATATAGTTTATATTTAATTATATAGAACCCACTCTTGGGCTTCTCCCCAAACTTCCACTGCTACTAGCAGGTTGATGCTCCAGAGGGAAATGACCACTATTTCCCTCAGGAAACTAGGGATAATTTTGAGAAGTTAGGGTTTCTAGCATTGTAGTCATGAGTCTCCACTCTGTAAGAATTAAATTTTAATGTTTTGTCTAAAATTTATGAAGATTATAAATAATAGTGGTGGTTGCCAATTCAAAGTAATATTACTCAAAGTTGAAATTACTTTAATAGCTTTTATTTACAAAAGAGGTGGAAAGGGTGAAAGCAGAGAAATACAAAAAGGTAGAGAAAACATTAGCCTATCTAACTAATCCAGTGCTCGACTCAGCCAGGACTTGTTGATCTTCAACCAGAATCAAACTCTCTCCAGAAGACAGGAAGGGAAAGCCAGCTATCCACTCACCCAAGTTCCCTCCAAGAGGCAGGTGAAGACAATGACTCAAGCTGAAGATGACTCCTGAGGCTGACTTCCTTCCTTGAGCCAACCTTCTTCCATTAACTTTTTAGGAAAGGGCATTTTACTAAGAAGGTATAGGTGAAATAGTTGATATAAAACATTCCCCCTTGAGTTGGGGTATACTCTCCCTTGCATACACAAGGTCCCTGAGGAAAGTGTGCTCAGAATTAAACGATAAAGTTAATGAGATAAAGGTGAAGAGATTTTCCCAAGCCTTGGTCTTAGGAGTCCATTCTTCCATTTGTGGGGTCCTCATGAATTTCCCCTTTTGGGTAGTTTTCCACTGGAGTCTTCAGATTGTTATCTTTCTAGAGTACAGTTGGTCCTGTCCACTGTAAGGGGTCTCATTCCTGGAAGTTATCATCAGCTTTTTCCATTTATCTGAATGAAACTACTTTGTCATCAGCCTCTACCATTCTGGCAGTTACTACCGCCATCTCTGGTCACCTATTGGACCTTCAGTGAGATCTCTGGAATTCCTAAATTTGCAAGATAACTTGGGCACTCTCATCTTGGAATACTCATTCATCAAAGATCCAGAAAGAATGAACTCATAAGAAACAGACATGCCATATGGACACATGGCTGCCAAACAAGGAGGTGTAACCAGCTGCCCCTCCCCAACCTGGCAGTTCCAAGTAATCCTTGTCTCCCTCCCTGCCAGGAAGGAAAAGAAAGCCAGGATAGGTGTGTGTGTGTGTGTCACCTTTTGTATGTATACTCAATTCCGGCTCAGCACCTTATGAGTCATGGGTTCTTTGGGGACTGGAGTTAAATGAAAGACTTTTTTGACATCACACTGTAGCAACCACTCAGCCATTAATGACCAGCAAAAGGCTTCCAAGTTGGAACCAGAGGAACCAATATCTGTGAAAGCTCAGTATGGCCCTCCAAAAAGGGCAGACCTAAGCATGATTCCTCTTTTGTTGTTGTTCAGTCCTGTCTGACTCTGTGACCCATTTGGGGTTTTCTTGGCAAAGATCCTGGAGTGGTTTGCCATTTCCTTCTCTAGCTCTTTCACATGAGGAAACTGAGGCAAACAGGGTGAAGTGACTTGCCCAGGGTCACACAGCTAGTAAGCTGTGGTGCATCTACTATAATATAAATTGGAGATAAGCCCTCAGGTAAGGCATCAGAGAAGTAGGGGTAGGAATGGGGGTAGAGACCAGCCACGCCCTCTGGCAGGAGGTAAGATTAATGCTGAGATCTGATGGAATTTAGGAAAGCCAGAAGGTAGAAGTGAGGAAGAAGAACCTCTTGGAGGTGATACTTGAGATGAACCTTGAATGGAAGTAGGGATTCCAAGAGAGACAGAAGGAAGGAGGGAGAGCATTCCAGGCACAAGGACCAAGCCTGAGCAAAGAGACACATAGATGGGAGATGAAATTTCATGTACCAAGGTGGTTTGGCTGGCCCATAAAGTACAGAAAGCCAATTGGGAAGAGATTCAAAAGACTAACAAGAGCATTAATTTATCCTAAAGGCAATAGGGAGCTGCTGATGTTTCTTGAATAGGGGAGTGACATCATCAACTCTGTCCTTTGGAAATGTCAGTTTGGCAGCCATCTGGAGGTTGAATTGGAAAGGGGAGAGAGTGGATGGAAAGAGGAGAGACTCGGAGGTCTTACAATAATTGAAAGGAGAAGAGAGGGGGCTCGAACTACGGTGCCGGCTGTGTGAGTGGAGAGACAGGGACAAATGCAATAAATAGAATAGACAGGACAGCTGGCTGGAGAGGAGGGAACAATGATGAGTCAGGATGGATGTCAGGACCCTTGACAGAAGCGTGGAAGTTAGGAATAATGGTGGCTTTAGGGGGAAGAGGAGGAGTCTAGCTGGAGCACTGAGTTTTAGGGGGTGCTGGAGGGCACCCAGTAGGAGCTCAGGAGAGAAATGAAGGCTGCTATGGAGTTCTGAGAGTCACCTGTACAGAGAAGACAGTGTCACCCCAGAAAGCAGATGAGGTCATGGATAGAATGTGGGTAAAGAGAGAAAGGGCCAGGACAGGGTTCTGGAGGGTGTGCCCAGGTCCTGAAGATATAACAGGAATGATCATTCAAGCCTCCATTCTTGTCTAAGCCCCCATCTCTGTTTCTCCCGCTGCATCTTCTTCTTCTTCCTTTTTTTTTTTTTACCCTTACCTTCCATCTTTAGAATCAACATTGTGTATTGGTTTCAAGCCTTAGAGCAGTAAGGGCAAGGCAATAGGGGTAAGTGACTTGCCCAAGGTCACCCAGCTAGGAAGTATCTGAGGCCAGATTTGAACCCAGGACCTGTCTCAACCCCCCTGAGCCACCTAGCCGCCCTATGTGTGCCCCTTTTAAATCCCGTTTTTCTAGGATCCCTGACTGATCTCTTTTTTCTGCCAACCAGACTCGACCTGCTTGGTACGAAGGAATGTTTCCAGCTCAGAGAGTGTGGGATTCTGGGATCCCCCAGGACCAGAGTGAACAGGGGAACCTGCTGGTCCCTGTGCCCCGAGTGCCACGGAATGAGGGCTGGAGCTGGTGTCACGGGCTGTTTGGGTGACCTTGGACAAGCTTCCTCAGCTCTCAGTTTCCTCGTCGGGAGAATGAGAGAGTTGGGCTCGATGGTCCCCTTCGCTGGTTCCTTCCAAGTCCATAGTTAGTTCTTTGACTTTCCTCCATCTTCCAAACGACCCGTCCCCAGGCGGCCACCAGAGGGCTCCTGCTGGGTGCCGGGACTCCTGGGCCAATCTCCCCGCTGGGTCTCTTCCCCACCGCTCTTGGCTGGGAAGCCCGGGACACCTGGGTCCGGCCGCACCGACCCGCAGGGGGCGCGCCGAGCTCTGCAGCATCTTCCCCCCTTCCCCCTCCTCCCCGAGGGGTAGAGGTGGGGAGGGAGGGAGCCCGGGCCCCGCCGGGGGCGGAGGCTACCTGGCTATAAAGCCCCGGGGAGCGCGCGGGCCGGCGCCGGCCAGGCAGGCAGCACAGCGCAGCAGAGCAACACCCACCGCCTCAGCGCTTGGAGATCCCCGGAGCGGCCCAAGACCCCCAGGGGCCCTGAGGTCCAGGGGTGCGGGGGGTGGGCTGGCCCAGAGCCGCCCCCCGGGGGATGCTGGGCGCCGCCCCCTCGGTGAAGATGGAGGCGCACGAGCTGAGCGAGTGGAGCTACTTTCCGGAGGCTTCAGAGGTGAGTAGCCCGGACCTGTGGGGAGGCGGGGGCTGGGGCTAGGGCCAGGGACGCAGGAACCGAAGCCCGGGGCAGAGCAGCCACGAGGAGGGATCGGGAGTCACCGGCAGAGACGGCTGGCAGGAAAGAACAAACCTACTGTGTGCCAGGCGCAGCACTACGCGCTTCCCCAAAGCTCCCTCATTGGATCTTGGCCAGCGGGGCTTAGAGATCTCGGGGCTGAGGCGGGTGGGAGGGGCCTGGGTCGCCGAGAGAGCAGAGCCCAGCCACCGGGACCCTTCTGGGTGAGGGTTCTCGGAGATCAGGGATGCAGACTGTGGAAAGTAACGCCCACCCAGCGGGCTGGGAGCCGGGAGATCAGAGGCCCGGCATGGGGCAGCAGGGAGCAGGATCTCCCGTGACTTGATGGTGCTTGGGGATCCGGAGCCCCAAGGCCTCCCTCCTTCCCCCATCCCTACCTGCTCTCCAGAACATCTGCAGAACCCCCTGGTTGGGAGGTCAGGGGCTGAGAAGTGGGCGAGGGAATCAGGAGCCCTTCCCAGCCCCCAGCCTCTGGCCTGCACGGCCCAGCCGGGACATTCTCCCCGCAGTCTAACCCCCAGCCTGCCTGCTGCAAGGAAGAAGCAGATCCAGAGCTCCCGTAGCGGGCTGCTCTCTTCCAGGAAGGGTCTGCTGGGCGGGGCGGATTCTCGGCTCCCTGACCTGGAAGGAAGTGTGGAGGGATGGGGAAGGAGAGCCAGGGGCTCGGGGGACCGGCCTCTGGCTTCTGCTGCCGCTGCTGGGGCCCTCGGACCCGGGCTCTCCGTGTCCTCAAGGAGGAGGGAGATGGGAGGGAGCGGGACGGGGCTCCGGGCCCGGCTGGCTTTAGCATGGCCCCGGGCAGAGCTCCCGCCCCCCCGCCCGCCGGCCCGGGCTGCTCACCTGGAGAACCAACCACCGCCCTGGGCACGAGCCCTCGGCAGCCTGGCTCTGTGCTCCAAGGGGCGCTCGGAGAGCAGGTCTGCAGGCTTGGTGGAAGGGGAGGGCTCGGCTTTGGGACGTCGCGGTCCGGGGCTTCGGAGCTCCAAACTCGCTGAGAGGAAAATGTTTCTGCATCGACGGCCGGGTTCCCAATTTCGAAGGGGGGAGGGAGGAGGGCTGGGCGCCAGGAGGCTGGGGTCTCCCTTCCCCAGGGAAGAAGGAGGCCAAGGTGCTGCGTGTGCGTGTGTGTATGGGGG
>NC_058132.1:23922365-23932670 GCF_016433145.1 Gracilinanus agilis
GGGCGGGGGGTGGAAAGGCTGAGCCCAGCCCCAATCGCCTGGCAGGGCTGGAGGGGGGTGAGCTGGAGGGTGGCTCCCAATGAAAGCCGGCTGTGTTATTGATTTTTTTTTTCTGGGCGGCCCCTGCGGCTGGAAGGGGGGGGCGGGTGCCCAGCCTGAAGGAGGGGGACTCCCCCTTGGCCTTTGGTGGGAATATCCCAGCGTCTGGTCCCTACAGCCTGGCTCTCCTTTTCCAGGAGCCCTAGGAGTCGGAGCCCCCTGCCACCCTGCTCCCCAAGACTCTGGGGCAGAGTTGGCACGTGGCTGGGAGCCTCTGCCTCCTTCTGCCATCTCCAGCTGGGGAGGACCAGAGTGATCCTTCTTCTTTCCTTTAAGGCCAGCAGTGGGGGAGGGGACACAGGAGCCTTCCTCCCTGGCTCAGGGGTCTCCCTCCCTTTCCCTGGCACTCAAAGTTAGCAAAAGGGAGCAAGGAAGGGAGCTGGGAAGGTGCCCGTTGCCCATCCTCCTTTGGGATTCTTACAGCTTTAGGAACCAGGCAAGGTGTGCACTTTGGGGGACACTTACCTAGAATCCGGGGTGGAGTCTGGGATACCAAGCCTTGGGCTCATGATCTTCCCTTTCACAGACCAAGGGGGTACCGCCCAATATCCTTCACAGCCCTTGCAGGGCACCTGGGCCAGGACGTGGGCACCCTTTTTCTCCAAAGGACCTTTTCATTTCTAATATCTGACGGCGGGCACAGCCCACATTAACCAACGGTCTCAGGGAGGGCCTCCCTCCATCATTTTTCCGAGGGTAAAGAAGCCTTGTTCAGAGGGCTTTGTTTTGGGGGGACAGGGAAGTCTAGCGGTTAGGGAAACAGGGACCTGAGGAGGCCCAGCCGAGAGACAGAATTGGGGGGGGTATCACAGAGCACTGGTCTAAGGGATGTTCCCTGGGAGGATGTGGTTTGGGGGCACAGTTCGAAGGGATGGGGGGCTCAGGGGAGGATGGATATGTCCTTGGGAGCTTGGCAGGATGGAGGAATGAGGGGATGGAGTTGGAGGCAACAGAGGGATACAGGAATGGAAGGGGACACCCTTGATGGGGAGCACAGAGTAAGGAGAGCTGGTATTCTGTGGGGGAGGCGGGTCACCTCCATGGTCTCCTCTAGTTGGGAATATCCCAGTGCTTGATGGGTCCATTTGGAGGAGGAGACGGCATTAGGGGGTTTGGTTTATGAGATCACAGATGGGGGAGCCATGAAGATGAAGGGACACTGCTGTTAGGGGGAACTGAATCTGGAGGGGGGGAAGAAACCCCTGGGAGTATTTGGGGGGGACGGTTTAGGGAACTGGATGGATTCTTCTAGGGGAACCAGTTTGCTGGGGACAGACTTTGAAAGGGTACTCTTTGAGGAAGCCACAGTTTTGAGGGGAATGGAGTCTAGACAGTGCCAAGTAGGGGACCCAGTTTGGAAGATGGCATGGGGAAGCAGCTGTTTGGTTGGTGGGACAGAGCTTAAGGCAGACTCAGGGGGGTCTCGTATCAATAGAGTACTATTGGAGGCGTTGTCCAGGAAGATACAGTTTTAGGGGGACAGAGGAGATGCTGTCATTTGGAGCCTCGCCTTGGGGAGATCATTTGGAGGATACCAGGGAGCTAAGAGGACACAATGTTGTAGGGGGAGGGTGGAGCAGGGTAGAGGAAGATATCCACAGAGGCTCAGGTTTGGAAGGACCTCAGAGGCTCTCTGTTATTCTGGGAGGACGCAGTCTATGGGCTCCCCTTGCCTTGAGTGGGTGGCTATGGGGACAAGGGGTGTAGCTGGCTCCCGGCTGCTCAGACTTGGCTGGGCTGGGCTCTGGACCGCCAGGCCAAGGTAGGGTAGGGCACACCTGGGCTCCAGCAGTGTGGCTCCGAGGGGGTGGGGATAGGGGCCCTTATCTGACCCCTTATCGACCCAGGGACCCGCCCGAGCTGGACAAACACCCCCCCCACCCCCACTGCCTGCCCAGCACCTGGGCCTCTCATTCTGAAAACTCAGAGCATGTCAGAACTGGGAGGTACCTTAAAACAGAGAACAGAGAATATCATTCCAGGGAGGGAGACTGGCACATTCCAAAGGGATCTTGGAACAGAGAACAGGAGAGACCCAATAGACTCATAGGAGTTTAGATTTTAAAGCTACAAGGGACCTTTGATGTCATCGCGTTTCTTCCCCTCATTCTACAGATGAGGAAACTGAGGCCCAGAAGTGGTTAGGGGATTTGTGCAGCGTCTCATAACTCTTAAACATCTGACATCGATTTCAAGCCCAGATCTTCCTGATTCTGTCCCCTTTATATCTTGCCTAGAACAGAGAATGCCGGAGCTGAGAAGGCCCTTAGAATGAACCATGTCAGCTAGAATGAATCTTAAGACGTAGAATATTAGATCTGAAAAGAATCTTAGAACATACGATATCAGAGCTGGGAGGAGCCTTAGAACCCAGAATGTCAGGAAGGAGCTTATCGATAGATCACTAAGTCCAATCTACCTTCCCATTTCACAGACTGGCAAACAGGTTGGGAAAGAGGAAGGGGATTTAGCCTGAGTTAGAAAGTGAGTCAAGGAGAGAGCCAGGGCTGGAACCCATACCTCCTGAATCCCTGTCCAGGGTCTTTTCTACCATACCACACTGGGGAGGAAGAGAGCAGGGAGGAAGACATCTCTCCTGAGTCAACCCAGCTCCAACTGGCCATGTTCTGGCTAGAAATTGGTGGAGGGGGAGGAAGTAGGTGCTGGAGAAAGGTCTCTGAGCTTCCAACTGTCACTAGTGTGCTTTGCATAGGAGGGCAATATGGCGCCCATGGTGGGACATAGGGATAACTGTTCGGAGCTGAGTGCCCATCTGTATCTAGTGTCAGCATGAATTGGCTTGATGGTACCAGCAAGGCTCCACTGTCAGGTAGGGGTGTCAGTGAGAGTCTGGCTGGGCTGAAAGGGCCAGGAGCGCCCAGTCCTGGTACTCTAGTCTCACACAGAATGAGGTTGTGATCTGATGAAACCATTTCTTTGGCTCAAGAGCTGGAAGGCAGGTCCTTCATTGAGGCCAATATCCCTCATCTTGCAGAAGCTTAGAGCAGAAGGGACTTAGCCAAGGATACATAACAGAATAGGGGCCAAGCCAGTACCCAAACTCGGGAACTTGGGTTAAGGATCTTTTCATTATGCCACAGTTTTCTCTCAAAGTAGTGAGCTCCCTGACAATGGAAGGGACCTCATGGATGACTCAGTTCAACTCTCTTCTCCAGAGTTCATGAAGAAAGGAGTGACTTGTTAAAGTGATACAACACTTAGCAGTCTAGACTATTAACATGGAAAAGACTTTAGATCTCATCAGGACCAGGAGGTCCATAGATCCCTAAAAGGGTTCATGGATAGATTTCAGGGGCTCTCTGGCTTTGGATGGTAAAAACAAAAACAAAAACAAAAACTCAAACCTTTCTTTTCACTCAGCTCTCAAAGAAATTTAGAATTTCCTTTAATTATTCAAAAAACACGATTCCCAGAAGGGACCCACAGGCTTCACCAGACTGCCAAAGAGGTCTATGCAGGGGTGTTTTGGTAAATGTTTAACAACTAGCTCTCCCCCCACCGGAAAAAAAAAGAGGCAGGACACACTTTGAAGTTTAGTCATTATGCTCATTTTCTCCATCACTTTCTCAAGTCTAAATTATCAACAAAACAGTAAACCAAGTCCTGATTGGAGGCATTTTCTGATTCTGGAGTGTAAGTACTCACCCTGAAAATTGACTGAGGGCAGCTGGGTAGCTCAGTGGATTGAGAGCCAGGCCTAGAGAAGGGAAGTCCTAGGTTCAAATCCAGCCTCAGACACTTCCCAGCTGTGTGACCCTAGGCAAGTCACTTGACCCCCATTGCCTACCCTTACCACTCTTCCACCTATAAGTCAATACACAGAAGTTAAGGGTTAAAAAAAAATAACAAAAAAAATTGAGCTGGCTCCAGCATCCTCTTGGATTGGTGACCCCCAAGAAAGCCAAGAACCCCAGGATCTAAACCAGTGCTTTCATTTTATAACTTAATTCAATCCGACCAATAATGTTTAAGTTCCTACTTTGTGTCAAGCACTAGTTTCAGGGGAAAAGGAAGATAAAACAAAACAATGTGTGCCTAGGGGCTGCTCTGGAGATAAAGAGCCAGACCTGGAGGTGGGAAGCCCTGGGTTTAAATCTGGTCTTGGACACTTCCTTGCTATGTGACCCTGGGCAAGTCACCTAACCCCCACTGTCTCCTCCTTACTGATCTTCTGCTTTGGAACCCATTGGTTCTAAGACTGAAGTAAAAACAAACAAATAAATAAAAAGCACCTGCCCTCAGGAAGTTTACATTCTACTGGGGTGATATAGACACAAGTTTTTAGAAGAGAAGTATATACAAGGCAATGCTAATTGATCCAAAGAGCCCCAACTGGAAGGAACAATTCAAGGACAACAATTAAGCACCTACTGTGTTCCAGTTTGCTGGGAATACAAAGATTTAAAATTCGAAACCAGTCCCCATCCTCAAGGAACACATTCTCTGAGTGAGGGACAGCCTGTTCCAGACATGGAATGGTTAGTGGGTACAGTTTGCTAGTTTTAGGACAGGGAATTTGGGGAAGGGAATAATGGGAAAGGAGGCGGGACAGGTAAGCGGGAGCCCGATTGTGGAAACTTTAAATGCTCCGCTGAGAAATTTGTGGTTGCTCCTGGAAGTAATAGGGAGCCACTGAAAATCTGTAAGGAGGGGAACCTGGGACCTGGAGAAAATAGAGATGTTGTGTGGATAGAATCAACAAGACAGGGCAAGCAATTGGCTCTCAAATTTGACTCCAAGGTTGGGAACCTACGCCACTGAAAATGTGCCCTCGTAGGAATAAGACGGGGCAACTGAGGCAGAGAGAGAGGTGAAATGGTTCACCCACAGGCACACAGCTGGAACTTGACCCCCAAGTCTTCCGACTCCGATGCTGTTGTCATGACAACGCAGTCCTTCTCCGAGCCGACATCTATGCCCACTAGCAAGTCGGATCCCCCTCCAGGTTTGCACACTTTTGTGGCAGAGAAGTGAGAAATGATTGCTCCCAGCCACATCAGAGCGTTTGTGGGTCCTCTCTCCGGAGGGAGAGGAAGGAAAAGGGGTATTTGACAGTGGTCGGGATCAATCAATAGGGTCAACTGTCAGCCCCAACCCAGCCTCACTCAAAAGCCTCAGTGTCCTTTTCTGTAAAAACGAAGGAGTTGGACTAGATGCCCACTAAGATCTCTGCCAGCTCTAAATTCATCACTGTTGGGAGCTTTTCCTCTCTGGACCTCAGTTTCCCCTCCTGGCAGATATTCTCTTAGACCCTTTTTGGCCCGAGGTTCCACGTCAGCCGGGCGCCCTCTGGCTTCAGACCTGTCCGGACCCCCTGATGGGTTATCCGTGCAGTGGGTTCAGGCTTCTTTTCCCTCTTCCCTGCCTCGGCCCTCAGGGAGAGGAGCAGGAAGAAGTTCCGGCCCAGGGTGGAGGGTGGGTCCCCCTTCTCAAGCCCCTCCCCCCCGGCCCCACCCTGGCAGAAAGATCCGGCTCAGACCCGGACACCCGGGGTTCATCTCTCAGCCCTGGGGCGTGAGAAAGCCCAGAGGATTAGGGGAGCCGGGTGGTTCGAGGTTAGATGGGGCAGGACTGTTGGTTCTGCCTCACCTGGAATGGGGTGGAGACAGGCTGAGTGCTGGAGCTGTTTTCCTGGGGAGATGATGGTGAATTTGGGGTGGTGGAAGGCAAAGGCTTGAGGGCTTGGGCCCCCCTCCCCGCGGAGCGCCCTCCAAAGCGCTTCGCCTGCACTCGGCCATCCTGGCCAGAGGAGGTGAGACTTCTCAGGTGAAATCCAACTTCCTGCTTCCTCAAAGTCCCTGAGTCTTCCCCGGGTGAGGCAGGGCAGAGGAGGAAAGAAGAACTGAGGGGGAGCCTGGGAGCTGGAGGAGGAGGGAGGCACCCCAGCGCTGGGGATGAATGGATGGAGAGAGAGAAACACCCAGCCACGGAGGAAGCTAGAGACCTGAAAGGATGGCGGAGACAGGGGGAGAGCAAAGGATGGCTTCTGGCTTGGGAAATTCTAGTCAGAGACGATGGATGACAAAGAGCCCGGAGAGGACCCAGAGAGTGGAGAGAGTGGGATGATGGGTGGGCAGAACCCAGGAGACCTGGGGAGCCACTGGGTCTCAAAGACACTCCAAGGTGTGAACCTAGAGCACTGAAAGTGTACCCTGCGTAGGAACAAGATGGGGAAACTGAGGCCCAGAGGGATGGATCATTTTTTCTGGTTGGGGTAGGTCAGAGTGCTCTGCCCTTCACTCACTGTAAGCCTTCCTCTCCTGTCCTCTGTTCCTCTGCAGGTCTACCCACCGGTGACACCAATGAGCACAATGACGCCGCTCAACTCCTACATGACCCTGAGCCCCCTGAGCCCCCCATACCCACCTCCTGGCCTGCCAGCCTCACCCCTTCCAGCTGGCCCCCTGGCCCCGACGGCGCCCCCAGCGCCTCTGGGACCTCCATTCCCAGGTCTGGGACCCAGCGGGGGCAGCGGAGGGGGCCCCGGGTATGCTGGCCCAGGACCTGTGCTGGGTCGTCCGAAGGAGGCCCCGAAGGGCAGCTACCGGCGTCCTCTGGCCCATGCCAAACCCCCCTACTCCTACATCTCCCTCATCACCATGGCCATCCAGCAGGCCCCCGGCAAGATGCTGACCCTCAATGAGATTTACCAGTGGATCATGGACCTGTTCCCTTACTACCGGGAGAACCAGCAGCGATGGCAGAACTCCATCCGCCATTCTCTCTCCTTCAACGATTGCTTCGTCAAGGTGGCCCGGTCCCCGGACAAGCCCGGCAAAGGCTCGTACTGGGCCCTCCACCCAGGTTCCGGCAACATGTTCGAGAACGGCTGCTATCTCCGGCGGCAGAAGCGCTTCAAGCTGGAGGAGAAGGTCAAGAAAGCTGACGGTGCAGGGGGAGGGACAGGGGCCCGGGGGGCGGCGGGGGCTGCCTCGGCCGGCTCGTCTTCCTCCCCACCCCCACCTCCTGGGCCCCCTCCTCAGGAGGCAGAGGCCCCGGGTGGAGGGGAGGGAACATCAGGGACCCTGAACTGCAGCTCCCCCCCGCCTTCTGGGGGGCCCTATTTCCCTGGCTTGGAGCTCCCTGGGGAGCTGAAGCTGGATGTCCCCTATAACTTCAACCACCCCTTCTCTATCAGTAACCTGATGTCTGAGCAGGCGGCACCAAGCACGCTGCCACAGGCAGTGTCCAAGCTGGACGTGGGCTTCCCTGGCTACGGGGCCGAGGGCGAGGCTGGTGTCTACTACCAGGGCCTGTATACCCGCTCCCTGCTCAATGCATCCTAGCCAGAGGGGAGAAGAGAGTGGCGTGGAGAGGAGGGAAGAGGATGGGCCTGGGCCACCAGGGTGGAGGCAGTTGTCATCCACAGGGACCGACATGCCCCCCGTGTCCGTTGGAATGGACAGCTCTCTTGGTTAGCCGCTGGCTGCCATTTCAATGGATCCCATTGGTCGTCATGATGGCTTTCATCCTAGTTTCCTTCTGGCCACCATTTTGGTTGATGTCTTGGATCATCCCATTGGTTATCCCATTGGCTGCCATTTTCCCCTCCACGGTGCCATATTCTAAGTGGGGATTGGCTGAAGAAGAGTCAGTAAGGATTGGGGAGGGAGGTGGGCTGTTGGAGCTGGTCCCTTCGAACCCTCCCTTAACTGGGAGGCAGAGGAAGGGAGGGGACTGTGGCCAGGAACAGGAGTCCCCTTTCCAGTGGCTTCTGAGCATGGACATTAAAGCTTTTCTCCCCCTCTCAGCCTGCATCCCAGCTGCCTCTTTTCGCCCGCGTCAGGATGGGGAGGAACTCTGATGCTTGGGTCTCTCTTTCCCCCAGAGCTGTGGCCATTGGTGAGAGAGGGCAGACCCCCCCCCCCATCCCTCCTTGGATTTGCTGGCAATGGAGCTTCCTTCCTAATCTTCCAGATCCTGAATAATAGCAATGATGGCCACAGTGAGGTGGGATTTTGAGATGGAAGGGGCCTCCAAGAGCCTACAGTCCAATTGTCTCCTTTTATGGATGAGGACCAGAGAGGCAGTGACTTGTCCAGGGCCACACAATTAAGTATCAGAACTGGGATTTGGGCTCAGGTCCATGAACTCGAGATGCTTAAAGAATCCTGAATTTAGGGGACAGCAAGGTGGCTCAGTGGATAGAGAGTCAGGCCCAGAGATGGGAGGTCCTGAGTTCAAATATGACCTCAGACACGTCCTAGCAGTGTGACCCTGGGCAAGTCATTTAACCCCCATTGCCTCACCCTTACCACTCTTCTGCCTTGGGACCAAGACACAGCATTGACTCTAAGATGGAAGGTTTGGGGTTAAAAACAAATGCTGAATTGGGCTGGTACCCTGGTATTGCCACTCAGCCTTGGGGAAGTCACCTCTTCTCTTCGAGGGGAGCCTGGGGCCTCTGCTCAGGCTATTGGGGCTGGAGCTGGGGAGGGGGTGGGGAAGGCAGCCATGGGCCTGACCTTTGCTCCTCACCTTCCCCCACCAGTGTCCCTGACCCCTGGACAGTTTGCTCACCAGAGCCACCCCCGCCAGTCTGGCCCAGGAGAGAGGGAGGGGGGAGGTCCTTCCTCCGACCTGACCCTCCCCCCTTAGAGGGTCTCCCAGCAGCCCCTTGGGAGAGGAGCCAAGTGGGGCTTGGGGGATGGTGTCCAGTTCTTGGGGAGAGCTGAGCCCTGGGCGCCTGGAGGCCCCCCACCACTTCCCCCTCTAGCTAGCTCTCTCTTCCTCTGTGTCTCTCACCTCCATTCGCTGTCTCATCTCAGCCCATCTCTGGCCATCTCTGGGCCTGGAACTGCCACTTCCCACCTGTTTTTCAAACTGGGCTTTGCCTGTTTCTCCACAACTCTCTATGTGTCCCACCGCCCTCATCTCAGACCAGGGATCTTAGTCCCTGGGGTGTGCATGTGTTTCTGGCTGAGCGTGGCTGTCCACGGGTTCCCCGGCCTCTTCTCTCCGGGCCTGCCTCCCTGTCCCAGTGGTAGGGGCACAGGGCCAGCCCTCTTCTGTCTAGTTGTCTGCTCTGGCCCTCTGACTGTCCCGGTGTGTTTGTGGTCTCTGCCCCAGAGCCCTGGATCGGCTGGAGCTCCTCTCCCATCCCTGTCCCGCCGTTAGAGGCAGAGGGCCAGCCCCCTTCTGTCTAGTTCTCTCCTCTGGCCCTCCCGGTGTGTTTGTGGTCTCTGCCCCCCTCTGCGGAGGCCGCCTCGCTCGGCCCTCCCCCACCCCGCCCCCCCAGGCCGCGCCTGACTCCCCGTCTGTCCCTCCGTCCTCCTGAGCCCGCCCCCCGGGGAATTCCTCGGGCTTCCTGGAAAAAACAAGTGGGAGCGGAGCAGACAGGGGCTCCGTCTGTCCCTGGGCTCCCGCCCCCTCCTCGGAGCTCGGGGTCTCTCCCGGAGCGAGGGGGCCGGGGGCCAGGCGGGGCCGGGGCTGAGGCCGGAGGCTGCGGTTTAGCCGCTCCCCAGAGGCCCCCGGATCTG
Source organism: Gracilinanus agilis (assembly GCF_016433145.1). Classification (NCBI taxonomy): domain Eukaryota; kingdom Metazoa; phylum Chordata; class Mammalia; order Didelphimorphia; family Didelphidae; genus Gracilinanus; species Gracilinanus agilis. The sequence continues at coordinate 23,931,965 of NC_058132.1, forward strand.
GCCCCCGCCCCGGCCAGCAGCCCAAATATTATTCCACGCGAGCAAGCGAGGGAGCGAGCGAGCTGCTGCCGCCGCCGCCGCCGCCGCGCCTCCAGCTGAAAAGAGCCTTTTTCCTCCTCTTCTTCCTCCTCCTCCGGGGGGCGGGGAGGAGGGAGGCGGAGGATCCGGAGACCCCCCGCGGACGTGCTGTGGATAGCCTCCAAGCCTCCCCGGCCCTGCCCCCGGTCCGTCCAGCGGCCCACACTGAGGGGAGCTGGGGGCTCCCGGGCTCGGCTCGGGGGGAGGCTGGCTGTCTGGCTGGACTTGGCCGGCCTGGCGGGCCATCCCCCACCCACCCGGAGGCCCACGCCCAAAGCGGAAAAGTACACTGGCCAGGGACCCAGGGGGACACCGGGACACATGGATGCATGGCCACACAGACGGAGGACAAGGAGAGGCACTTGGTACTCCAGGTGTAGACGTTCAGTTGTAGACAGCAAAGGGGATGAAAGGGCCACTGTGCCCAGAGAGCACTTCTGGCCTGGAGGCTAGCGGGATCCCCATGGAGAGCCCCTGCGGGCGAACCCCATCGTTTTACTCATGAGGAAACTGAGGCCCAGGTTCAAGGGCTCAATCCACTCTGACCACGGCCTACCCGGGCCTCCCTCCCCGTTTTATGTACACCCCCCCTTGTTCCCAGCCCCCCCATCTCTCTGCCCCCCCCCCC
>NC_058132.1:23967567-23990980 GCF_016433145.1 Gracilinanus agilis
CTCCTTCCTTCCTTCCTTCCTTCCTTCCTTCCTTCCTTCCTTCCTTCCTTCCTTCCTTCCTTCCTTCCTTCCTTCCTTCCCTCCTTCCCTTCCTTCCTTCTTTCTTTCCCTCCCTCCTTCCCTTCCTTCCTTTCTTGTTTCCTTCCTCCCTCCCTCCTTCCCTTCCTTCCCCAAGAGCCTATATTCTTCATCAAGTAGGAGATGAGATTCGCTTCTAGAAAAAGAGGAGGTGGAGATATCATGGATTTCCACACATCACTGAACCCCTAGTTGAGACTACATAATTTGAATTTGTAGGGGACTTGGAGCTATAAATAGCATTTGTTGAGCCTGGAACAGCACCTTGGCGTGAACCAAAGGCAAAGATGTATTCCAGTAAGGGAAAGCCTTAAGGAGAGCCTGTGGACCTGAGGACACAAGGTCCCACTGGGGGATCTGGCTGGACACCAAGAGGCTGCTGCCAGGGCCATCCTGGCTGGGGAAGAGCATTGAATCATGTTGCAGCCAATTATTCTCAAGGATTCTTACTATTTCCTATCTATCCTGCATATAGTTTGATTTGTATATATTTTTGTTTGTATGTTGCCTACTGCATTAGATTGTAGGCTCCTTGAGGGCTGGGGCTGTTTTTTGGTTCTTTTTGTATCCTTAGTTCTTAGCATAGTGCACAGTAGATGCTTAATAAGTGTTTATTGATTGATTGGTTAACTACATAAAACTCACTTATTGAGCTCGTGTCTACCTATTGAAGAGTCCAAATGTGGTCAGTAGCCTCCGTATTTCAGTGTCCTGTAACAAAGCCAGCCCCAGTGCTATGCTCTTGTCATTCTGCCCCCATGGTTTAATTATGTTGTTTTTAAAAACAAAAACAAACAACCTTACTTTGTGTCTTAGAATCAATACTGTGTGTCAGTTCCAAGGCAGAAGAGTGATAAGCAATGAGAGTTAAGTGACTTACCTAGGGTCTCACACCTAAGAAATGTCTGTGTTTAGCTTTGAACCCAGGACCTCCCATCTCTAAGCCTGTCTCTCTATCCACTGAGTCACCTAATCGCCCCCTTTGTTATGTTTTAAAGAGAATTCCACAGCTTGGGAATTGAAAAATTCTCATTACTTAGGCATTGAGAAAATAGATGTGAGGGAAGAGCTAGGAGGGAAGACTGGCTGTGTGTGAAGGTGGAAGGATCAGAAGAGATTCAAAGGAGGATGATGGTTCCTTGCTGAATTGCTTAATAGGATGAACGCTGTTAAGGGAAGAAAGTGAAACCAGCTGGAGAGTGGAGAGCTTTTTAGGGGTTGGAGGAGTTGAGGTCAAAGATCTGGCTTGGGAGGGGAGCATCAGGAAAGATGGAAAGACAGGAGATGGATGCCAGAGTGGAGAGATTCAGAGTTTAAGACCAGGGCAGCGGGAGAGTTTGAAAGGAGATGGAAAGTCAAAGGCAAGACTGTGGAGCCCTCTGTGGAGGCTGATGCAGAGTGGAGAGAGAAGGCACAGAAGTCCAATATGTTCACCAGCTGTGAAGTCTGGATGCTTCAAGAGACATTGATGTGAAGATCGAAGTCACCTGGGATCAGAGCAGGGGATGGATGGGGCAGAAGAGATATTGCGAGTCTGTCAGTCCACGTGCATTTATTAAGTGCCTACCATAAACCAGGCATTGTGCTAAGCTCCAGGGATAGAAAAAAGGGCAAAAGACAGCCCATGCTCAAAGGAGCAGTTGAATGGGAGAGATCACATGCAAAGAACTACATATAACCTAACTATATATAGGACAAATGGCTAATAGCTGACAAAGGGAAGGCACTAGAACTAAGATGAATTAGGAAGGGATTCTTGTAGAAGGTACAATGTTAACTGGGACTTGAAGGAAGCCAGATAAGTAAAGAGATGAGAAATGTGGAGGAGGGAATTCCAGACATGGGAGACAACTAGCCAAAATGCCCAGCATTGGGAAATGAAGTATATTTTGTGGGAGAAAGAGCAAGGAGACAATTTTCATTAGATCCTAGAGTATATGGAAAGGAATATGTCATAGGAAGACCTACAAAGTTAGGAGAGGTCCAGGTTGTGAAAGGCATTGAATGCCAAGTACAGGATTTTTTATATTTTTTCTTGCAGGTGATAGGGAGCCATTGTCATTGACTGAGTTCAGAGGTGACATTGTCCAAACTTTAGGGAAACCTCTTTGACAGCTGGGTGAAGAAGGATGGACCAGAAAGGAAAGAGACTTGTGGCAGGCGGATGAATCAGGAGGTTTTTGCAACAGTACAGCTATAGCCTGTATCTGGGTGGTGGCAGTGCCAAAGGGGAGAAGGGGGCATATAGGAGAAAGATGCCATCAAAGTGAAATTGAAAGAAGTTGACAACAGAAAGGATATGGACAGCCGAGAGAGAGTGAGGAGACAAGGATGATGCCCAAGGTGTGAATTGAGGGGACTGGATTGGGAGGATTGAGGGTGGTGCCCATAACAGTAACAGGGGAGTTAGGAAGGAGTGAGGACTAAAGGAGAGAGATGATGAATTCAGTTTTGGACATGCTGAATTTAAAATGTCTACGAGACAGCCAGTTGGAGATGTGAAAATGATGGTCAGGAGAGAAGTTAGAACTGGATGAATAGCTCTAAATATCATCAGCATAGAGGTGATAAATTGGGCCCATGGGAATTGATGAGATCACTAAGCAAAATTGAATAGAGGGAGAAGAGAAGAGGGTTTAGAATTGAACCCTCTATGGTTAGTGGGTATGATCTAGAGAGTACAATCCAACAAAAGAGCCTGAAAAGGAGGGGCCAGCCAGGTGGTTTAGTGGATTGAGAGCCAGGCTTAGAAAAAGGAGGTCCTGGGTTCTGTTGTGAGGGTTTATTTAGCAATTAATTTAGTAATAGTGTTGGACATAGCAGGAAGGGCTGGAGAATTCCAAGATGGAATGAAGGAGCAGGAAGGAGGGCTTGTGCTCTGAGAGAGACTCCATTAGTGGTTGGACATAACTGTTGCTAGCCCTGGGAGATCTCAGAGTTAGGGAAAAATTGCATCCAGATTCCCTGGGATCCTGAGAGGTGAAGGCTTTCAGCAAGTGGACAAGACCTGCAGAGCTGCACCAAGTGGGGAAGTGGTTTGGGATCTGGTGGACAGCATCTCAAGCTCACTCTCCCTGCCTGGGTATCTTGGATCACCTTGGCTCTTGGCATCCTGTAATCATCCTTGGATTACTGTGAGACCCTCAAAGCCACCCTCAGGCCCTTTAGCTGTGCTGACCAAACCTGGCTGGAACCAGGTTTGAGGGAGCCTTCCCTGTGACTTCAGTACTGTTCCTTTGGGCCCTGCCTGACTTAGGTCAATTAGAATAGTGTAGTTAAGTCATTCCCTGCCCCTCCTGTGGTTTGCCCTTAGGTTTTCAAGTGTAGAATCCCCTATCCCATCCTTTATTTAGTTACCCTCAATTAAACTGTATAAATTTTTACCTTGCCTGTTGGTTCCATAGACCCTGGCCTAGGGTGAGCTGGGTGACCGTTGGGCCAACTGCCATTCCTGTGTCAGTTAAAACAGTGAACCCTGGTCTCCCTATCCTGGTTGGTCCTGTCTCTCCTTCAAACCAGTGTGTACCCACAAACCGTTTAGGTTAAATTTTAACATCCCTGGCGCCTTACCTTTACAGTTCGAATCTGACTTCAGACACTTCCTAGCTAGGTGACCGTGAAAAAGTGACTTAACCCCCATTATCTAGCCTTTACCACTCTTCTGCTTTGGAACCAATAAATAGTACTGATTCTATGATGGAAGGTAAGGACTTAAAAAAGAGAGAGATTGAGGAGTGATCAGATGGGCAGGAGGTGTCACAACCTAGTAGTGCCCAAACCCTAGAGAGAAAAGTATATGAAGAAGAAAATAGTGATCAATAATGTTAAAGACTACAGAGAGGTCAAGAAATGAAATTGCCATTGCATTTGGTGAGTATTGTTTATTTATTATAAACCCTTACCTTCTGTCTTAGAATTGATACTGAGTATTGATTCAAATGTAGAAGTGCAGTAAGGGCTAGAAAATTGGGATTAAGTCACTTTCCCAGGGTCACATAGCTAGGAAGTATCTGATACCAGATTTGAACACAGATCTGACTTCTCATCTCCAGGCCTGGCTCTCTATCCACTGAGCTACCTAGATGCCCCCAATTAGTGTTTAAGAGATATTATTTTTTTAAATTATTTTTTTAATTTTTAACCCTTGTACTTTGGTGTATTGTCTCATAGGTGGAAGATTGGCAAGGGTGGGCAATGGGGGTCAAGTGACTTTCCCAGGGTCACACAGCTGGGAAGTGGCTGAGGCCGGGTTTGAACCTAGGACCTCCTGTCTCTAGGCCTGACTCTCACTCCACTGAGCTACCCAGCTACCCCCTTTAAGAGATATTATTAACTTTGAAGATAGCAAGTTTCAGTTGAAATGATGAGGTTAGAAGCCAGATTGCAGAGTTAAGAAAGAAGAAAGGAGAGAAAAGTTGAGACACCAAATGTAAGTGGCTTTCTCAAGTAATTTAACCACAAAAAGGAGAAGAGCTATGGGCTAATAACTGGCAGGGATAGAAGGATCAAGTAAGGGTTTTTTAAAACTCTTGCCTTCCATCTTGGAGTCAATATGGTATATTGGCTCCAAGTCAAAAAAGTGGTAAGGGCTAGGCAATGGGGATTAAGGGACTTGCCCAGGGTCACCCAACTAGGAAGTGTCTGAGGTCAGATTTGAACCTAAGACCTCCTTTTTCTAAGCCTGGCTCTCAATCCACTGAGCTACCCAGCTGCCCACCAAGTAAGGTTTTTTGAGGATAGAGAAAGCATGGACAAATTTGTAGGCAGTAGGGAGGTAGGGAGAGATTGAAGATATCAGAGAGTGGGAGTGATAGAGGGGGCATTCTGCTAGAGAAGATAGGCTACAATGAGATCAGTTGTTTACCTAGAGGGGTTTTCCTTGGCAAGGAGAAGGACCACCTCTTGTGAGATGGGTTAAAGAGGAAATGGTAACAAAGAACTTCTAGGTGACGTGAGATAAGGATGAGGAGAGAAGAGAGAGCTATCAGTGAATGGTCCCATTTTTTTTTTCAGTAAAATATGAAGGAAGGTTCTTACCTAAAAGGATGGGGATGTGGGAATCACAAGAGGTTTGAGAAGGGATGAAAAGGTTTGGAAGAGCTACCATGATGAGTAGAATAGTAAGAAAATTAGGGAAATGTCAAAAATTGTCTTGTAGGAGCAAGTGCCCATTTTATTATTTTTTTTCTTGTTTACATCTGGTTTATTCTTTGATTTATTTGATTAAGTTAATGCAGAGTCCAGGTAAGCTTCACTCAAATATAAACGAGGAAACAGTTCAGGAAAAAGAAAGCTTTCTTTTTACCCCCAAAAAACACATAGTAGCACTCAAGCCTAGAGTTTAGGTCTTTTGGCTCTTGTTCAGTACTCTGCATAGTATGCTATTAGGTTAGGCCACCCAGCAAAAATCTTTCCTGGGCCAGGAAAAGATGGATAGTTAGATGTTGATGTTGATGATGATGTTGATGATGTTTGAATTTGGAATTGGAGGTTCTCCTTCCATTTGAACCTTTCTGACCCTCCCCACTGTAATGATTAGAATTTTCTTGGAGACACTCTCCAACCTCTTTTACCTTTCCATTGTATTGGTCTTCTCTCCCTCTCCCCCAGTGCACTTCTTTATGAAATATAAAATTACCCCATTTTATTTCTTTTCCCATTTCTCTTAGCATTATCCTCTTTTTTACCCCTAGTTTACATATATATATATACATATATATACATATATATTGACATTTTATCCTATACAGTTTGTCATTGTTCCCTCTAAAGTATACTTCTTCTAGCTACCCCGATGATAATAATTTTTTTTTAAATTTTAAACCCTTAACTTCTGTGTATTGACTTATAGGTGGAAGATTGGCAAGGGTAGGCAATGGGGGTCAAGTGACTTGCCCAGGGTCACACAGCTGGGAAGTGTCTGAGGCCGGATTTGAACCTAGGACCTCCTGTCTCTAGGCCTGGCTCTCAATCCACTGAGCTACCCAGCTGCCCCTTGATAATAATTTTTAAGAGTTACCAATATCATCTTTTCTTATAGGAATACAAATCATTTGAACTTATTGGGTCCCTTAAAGAAAGTTTTTTGTTTGTTTGTTTTTTCCCTTTATTAATTGCCTTTTAGTGATTCACTTGAGTTCTGTGTTTGGGTATCAAATTTTCTGTTTAATTTAGGTCTTTTCTTTATGAATGCTTGGAAGTCTTCTATTTTATTAAATGACCATATTTTCCCCTGCAAGAATATTCTTGGTTGTAGACCCAGTTCCCTTGATTTCTGGAATATCATATTCCATGCCTTCTGGTCCTTCAGTGTGGATGCAGCCAGGTCCTGTGTTATCCTAACTGTGGTTCCATGATATTTGAATGGTTTCTTCTTAGCAGCTTGTAGTACCTTTTCCTTGATCTGGTAGTTCTTGAATTTGGCTATAACATTCCTGGGCATTGTCAATTGGGGATTAAATACAGGAGGTGATCTGCAGATTCTTTCAATCTCCACTTTTCCCTCCTGTTCAAGAATGTTGGGATAGTTTTCTAAGATAATTTCCTGTAGAATGATGTCCAGGCTTTTTCTTTTGTCATGATTTTTTGGTAGTCTAATAATTCTTAAATTGTCTCTTCTGGATCTATTTTCCAGGCCTGTAGTTTTATCAATGAAGTGTTTCATATTTCCCTCAAATTTTCCATTCTTTTGATTTTGTTTTATAGAGTCTTGCTGCCTTGTGAAGTCATTTGCTTCTAGTTGTTGGATTATAATTTTTAAAGACTGAATTTCATCCCTGGCTTTTTGGTCATCCTTCTCCTTCTGGTCTGTTTTTCCTTTATAGGTCATCTTTCACTTTCTTTGCCTCATTTTCAAGCTGGTCAATTCTGTCTTTCAAGACACTATTTTCTTGTTTGAGTTCATGTACCCCTCTTTCCAGATGGCTTATTTTGCTTTTTAAGTTCATTTCCCAATTGCCTTCAGCGTCTCCTAATTGTTTTTTTTTTGAATTGTGTTTTGAGTTCCTCCAAAGCCTGAGTCCAGTTTGCTGGATTTTCTGTGTTGTTTCTTGGTATTCCTTGGTCCTCCTCTGTTCCATTTGCTTCATTATCTGGATAGAAGCTGTTGATTGTAATTTCTTTTTTTTTCTTTTTCTGTTGTTTACTCATGTTTTTTCCTTCTTTCTCCCTTGTCATTGGCTGTAATCTTGCTCCTCTGATTATTTGCTGGATCTGTGGGTTTGGGCTATTCTGTCCTGAAGAGGCTTCTTCTCTGCTCTGCTAATTAACTAGATTAGGCTGATGGTATTAATGAGCCCTGAGGTCAGATCTTCACCAGTTGGCTGTAGAAGCTGAAGGTGTGGAGGCTGAAGGGTGCTGTTATCAAGATATTCTGTTGCTGTTGCAGCCTTCACCTTGGGATCCAAGAGCCAAATGCCCATTTTAGATTATGTAACAAATTAGTATTGGATCCAGTCTTTTAAAAAGGATAGAGGGGCAGCTGGGTAGCTCAGTGGAGTGAGAGTCAGGCCTGGAGACAAGAGGTCCTAGGTTCAAACCTGGCCTCAGCCACTTCCCAGCTGTGTGACCCTGGGCAAGTCACTTGACCCCCATTGCCCACCCTTACCACTCTTCCACCTATGAGACAATACACCGAAGTACAAGGGTTTAAAAAAAAAAAAAAACAACAAAAAAAAAAAAGGATAGAAAAATATTTCCCATATCCATATCTTGTGAAGGAAAGAGAACAAACTTTATATAGCTTCTACTATGTGCCAGGCACTATGCTAAGTGCTTTGTAAATATTATCTCATTTGATCCTTCACAACAGTTCTGGGAGGAACATGGTATTATAATCCCTCTTTTACAGTTGAGGAAATTGAGACAGACAGAGGTGACTTATCCAGGGTCACATAGCTAGAAACTGTCTTAAGCTGGATTTGAACACAGGTCTTCCTGTCTTTGGGTTCACTGCTCTACCAGCTGCCTTTGGCTGTATCCTGTGCCTGAAAGGCACTTCCTCCAATCCTCCATTTAGAATCTCTTTTATAATTTCAAGACCCACTTTCTGCATGATGTCTTTCAGAGTCCTCTCAGCTGCTCCTGGATCCTGTCCTAAATTATCTTGTATTCATTAAGTGTGTGTGACTCATACCCAAAGCTTAGAATGCCTTCTCATTCTTCTATCAGTCAACAAGCATCCATAGTTTCTCAGCTATGGTCTTTAAAACCCTGAAAACAATTATATATGTAAGTGAGCTGATGGGCCAAAATGTAATGTAGCCACCTCCTACCCTTTATCAGCTGGCACTTGTGCCTTGGGGCTGCTTTCAAACAGAGCCTCTCCATAGGGGCAGTTTTCTCTCAGGTCCTCACAGTCATCTCAAACTGTTTTGCTCAAAAGAATGTCTTTTTTTTCCTATATTTTGACCAACAGAATTTCTGTATGGGAAAGGGACAGCACCCATAGGCAGTTCACTCCTATATGTGTGCTTGTAATATCTTTCATAAACTGTGAGCTCTTTGAAGGCAGGGGCTGTTTGTTTCATTCTGGTCTTTGCACCTCCTAGCAGTTCCTGACCTGTGGGAGAGGTTTTAGGTATGTTCGTTTCCTGATGGGTTGGAATTTCTGGGCAGGTTGATATGGATGAATGGAGTGAACTTGAAGGAGTCACTGAGTGACAATCGGGAGAAAGGGATGTGTCTGTGGCAGGGGCAGTGAGGAACATGGAGCATGGCCACTCCTCCTGGTTGTGTGTGTGTTGTTCATGTGTTGGGAATCTAAAAGAAGAAAGTGATTGGGGCAACTAGGTGACAGGGTGGACAGAGAGCCATCCTGGAGAAGAGAAGTTCTGGGTTCAAAACTGGTCTCAGACCCTTCCTAGCTGTGTGACTCAGGGCAAATCATTTAACCCCCATTGTCTAGCCCCTTACCATTTTTCTGTCTTGGAACTCAGTATCAATTCTAAGACAGAAGGTAAGGGTTTAAAAAAAAAGAAGGTGATTGTACCAGAGAAGGTAACAAGGTTGAGGTGTGCTCAGGAAAAAGAAAGCTTTCCACAAGTATATAAATGAATAAATGAATAAATGAAAAAGTCTATTATGTGGTAGGCACTTGGGAAGCTGGGTAGTGTGGTGGATAGAGCCCTGAACCTGAAGACAGGAAGATCTGAATTCAAATCCCACTTCAGACTTCCTAACTGTGTGACCCTGGGCATCTATGTATGCTGTGTGCTTCTCAGTGAGCCACATACTCTCATCTCAAATTTGCCCTGGTTTTTCATCTGTAAAATGGGTATACACTGGAGAAGGAAATGGCAAACTACTCCAATATCTTTGTGAAGAAAACCTGTGAATAAAATCCATGAGGTCACATAGAGATGGAACCTACTTGTTGTTCAGCAGGTTCCATCTCTACGTGATCCTGTGGCTTTTGTCTACAGGTTCCTGGCCATCATTTCTGATGCCATGTTCATATTCCTTCAACTGGCTTAAAATGAGTGTTCATATTCCTTTCTCTCCACTGTTAATTCTAGGAGCTCTTCCCTCTGCCACCATTATTCTGTAATTCTTTCTTCTTTGAGATTTACATTCCTATCTGTGGATCACCTGATCCAAATATTGGTTGCTGTTATCTACCAGCCTTTAAGGAGCTGACATCCTCTTGGAGAAAACATTACATACACAAAGAAGCACTGGGAATTATTATCCCCACTTCCATTCCTACTGGTGAGTTGACTTCCCAGGTTGGTTATATCTCCCTTCTCAGGAATCTAGAGATACCTGGAAAAGGCCAGAAATGATTTTCTTTCTTTTTACAAAATTTATTAAAAAATTTTTTTCCCAGATTACATGCCGATACAATGACCATTTTCAATGATCATTTTCTGACATTTTTCAGTCCATGTTCTTTCCTTTCCTCCCATCCCTTCCCTCTCCCCAAGACGGTAGATAATATGACATAGATCATATATGTGTTATTGTATAATACATATTTTCATGTTCATCATGTTGTACAAGAAGACACACATTGCTTACATTAGAGAAAAATTCATGGAGGAAATAAGGTGAAAAATGGTATGCTTTGATCTTCATTTGGACTTGAGCAATTCCTTCTATGGCAGTGGATAGCCTCTTTTGACATGAGTCCCTTGGAATACTCCAGGATCCTTGCCTTGTTGATAATAGTTAAGTCATTCACAGTTGATTAGCCTACTTTATTGCTGTTACTGTGTACAACATTCTCCTGGTTCTGCTCATTTCACTTTGTATCATGTCATATAAGTCTTTCCAGGATTTTTTTTTTGTGATCATTTCATTCGTCATTACTAACGACCCAATTGTGTTCCATTACAATCATATACCACAACTTGTTTGACCATTCCCCAGTTGATGGACATCCCTTCAGTTTCCAGTTCTTTGACACCACAAAAAGAATTGCTACAATATTTTTGTATGAGTAGGTCCTTTTTCCCTATCCTTGATCTCTTTGGGATACAGACCCAGTAGTGATATTGCTAGGTAAAAGGGTATGCACAGTTTTATGACCCTTTAGACATGGTTCCAAATTGCTCTCTAGAATGATTCTATCAGTTCACAGCTCCACCAACAGTTGTATTAGTATTCTAATTTTCCCATCTTTCTTTTCCCCTTTTTTGTCTCATTAGCCAGTGTAATAGGTATGAGGTGGTACCTCAGAGTTGTTTTAAATTGCATTTCTCTACTGATTTGGAAAGTTTCTTTTCATATAACTAAAGAGAATTTTAATTTCGTCATCTGAGAATTGCCTGTTCATATCCTTTGACCATTTGTTAATTGGGGAATGCTTTGTATTCTTATAAATTTGACTCAGTTCTCTAATATAAGGCCTTCATCAGAGAGACTTCTTCTAAAAATGTTTTTCCCCAGGATGTTGTTTCCCTTCTAATTTTGGTTGTGTTGGTTTGTTTGTGTGAAAAACCTTTTTATTTAATGTAGTCAAAGTTAAATGTTTTAAAACTCTTAAGGTTCTCTATATCTTTTTTAGACATAAGATCTTCCCTTATCCATAGATCTGTCTGATAAACTATCCCAAGCTCCTCTAATTTGTTTATAGTTTCACCCTTTCCTTCTAAACCATGTATCCATTCTGACTTTACCTTTGTATATTACCTTGGCATGAGGTATTAATCTATGTCTAATTTCTGCCATATTTCTTTTTCACTTTTCCCAGCAGTTTTTGTCATCAAATAGTGAGTTCTTCCAAAAGGCTAGATCTTTGGGTTTAGCAAACACTAGGCTTGGTCATTAACTACTGCATATTGATAGAGTCCACAATCTATTCCATTGATCCACTACTCTATTTCTTAGCCAGTACCAGATTGTTCTGAAAGTTGTTGCTTTATAATACAATTTGAGATCCAGCACAACTAAGCCACCTTCCTTCATACTTTTTTTCATTCATTTACTTGATATTCTTGGCCTTTTGTTCTTCCCGATGAACTTTTTATTATTATTTCTTCCAGCTCCATGAAATAATTTTTGGGTAGATTGATTGTTATGGTACTGAAGAGGCAACTTAATTTAATTAGAATTGTCATTTTTATTATATTGGCTCAGCCTATCCATGAGCAATTAATGTCTTTCCAATTGTTTAAATCTGACTTTGTATGAAAAGTATTTTGTAGTTGAGTTATAATTCTTGGATCTTGGCAAGTGGATTTCCAGGTATTTTGTAGTTACTTTACTTATTTATTTTAAATCTATTATAATTTGCAGTTATTTTAAATGGAATTTCTCTATCTCTTGCTGCTGGATTTTATTGGTAGTATAGAGAAGTGCTCATGGTTTATGCGAGTTTCTTTTATAACCTGCGACTTTGCTGAAGTTGTTAATTATTTTGATAATTTTTTTGGTTGATTCTCTAGGTGTACCATCATATCATCTACAAAGAGTGATACCTTGATTTCTCAGAAGTGATTTTCTAATGCCACTGAATCATACCCCCTCTGTTGTGCTTCTTCCTAAGATTATTGATTAGGAGTCATTTAGTCATCTAGCCTTAAGTGGTTTTTTTTAGTGTAATGAGGTTCCACCTGAAGAGAAGCCCTTGTATGGCAAAATGTCACCTGTAACTGAGGCTCATGTGTGGAGCATGAGAGATTCTTTGTGTGGTTCAAAGGGAAGCAGAATAGACATCTCTAGCCTCTTCTTCCCTTACCCATCTTCAAAGGAGATTTTAATTGCTGCCAGGAGGGGAAGGTGGACTCTAGGAGGTACTAGACTAGAATTATATCCATCTGCTCATTAAAATGGAAAGTTAGGAGGCACAATGGATAGAGTGCTGGCTCTGAAATCAGGCAGATTCTTCTTCCTGTTTCAAATTTGCCTCAGATACTTGCTATCTCTTAATGACTCTGTGCAAGTCACTTAACCCCATTTGCCTCAGTTTCTGTAAAATGATCTGGAGAAGGAAATGGCAAACCATTCCAATGTTTCTGCCAAGAAGACCCCAAATGGGGTCACAAAGAGTTAGACATGAAGAGTTTAAACAACTCCAGTTCCCTAAAATTGTCTTAGTCTACTAGGGGATATGATTGGATTCAATCTAACCTTTGATAGCTATTTCTCATTTTGGGTCAGGGAAACCCAAAGTTCTACATCCCAAAACTTGACTCCCTTTCCACCATATACCAGTTCCCCGTAGTAAATAGCAAAGAAGCTTATTTATGTGAATCATAGCAAAATAGAAATCAGAAAAGGTATATACGTAGGAGGATGTATACCAGACTCATTGGGAATGAGATAACTCAGGTTAACCAACAGAGTCCCAGATCTCACCCAAGGGGCAATCTGCTTGAAGCATCTAGAGTAGCAAGCTGGGCATAGGGGCACTCTGGAGACTGCCTCTTTTTCTCATGTATTCTCTCATCCGCCTGAATTGGGGTTGGCCTCTGTCATCTTCCCTTTCAAAACTGGAAGCCCAAAGGGCCCAAAGCAACTCGCTAATGGAAGAAAGTCCAGAAGAATCCTGATGAGGGCTGGATCTCTCTCGCTCTTGCTAACTTTGCTCTGCCCTTCCAGTAGGGTAGGGCAGGATATTCATCTCCATCGAAAGAAGAGATGCCCATACCAAAGGACATTGGGACAGGGCTACACCGAGTGTACTGTGCAGTGTTCAGGGAGGATCAGAAGCTCTGGTGGGAGCCCTTTTCAGGGCGGCTCATCCTTCTTTAGTGCCCACCTGTTCCCCAACTCTCACCAGAGGCTCCTTGAAGGTGTAGCATAAGAAGCAGCCACATCCTGGTCAAGCCATCTCAGCTAAGCCAGGTGAAGAGTAACAGACAGGTCTGGAACCTGTTGGTGAGGTAGGGGGATGTCTACCCCAGGTATGTGAAAACTTCCCTCTCGGAATGGTCAGATTGAAGTGGGTTAGCTCAGAAAGCGAGGCCAGACAGCCAGAAGTTCAAATGAGTGGAACCAATATTTATTTATCAATCTATCGATTAATAAACGTACCTAACTGGCCAGGGCAGTTCCTAGTGAAGGATGCACCAGCCTGAAATTATAATGTACTTTTTATAGGGTACAGATACAAAGCAAATGTTCATAATTGAGACATAGCCTTGAGGAAGCAGCAGGCAACCCTTATCGTCTGGAAGCTATTTTGGTAGTAGTGTGGAATCCGGGACTTTCCATCGTATATCTTTTTTTTTTTTTTTTTTTTTTTTTTTTTTTAACCCTTGTACTTCGGTGTATTGTCTCATAGGTGGAAGATTGGTAAGGGTGGGCAATGGGGGTCAAGTGACTTGCCCAGGGTCACACAGCTGGGAAGTGTCTGAGGCCGGATTTGAACCTAGGACCTCCTGTCTCTAGGCCTGACTCTCACTCCACTGAGCTACCCAGCTGCTCCACCATCGTATATCTTATCCGGGATTGTGAGGAAGCTCTAGGGAGTTGCTTTCTCATGGATCCTGAGCTAACTGACCTTCACAGAAAAGCTCACTTCTGCTTTTTACCTTTCCCCAGGGAAAAACAGGTTTTCTGGACAGTGACTTAGTTTACCTCTCTTCAAGAGGAGAACAGTTTGTTCCAATGGCCACGAAGGCAGCTTAAAGCAGGCACTGTGGAGAGCTTAGACCTTGTCGAGATGTTGAAGATCCAAGGCGTTCCACTGCATCCTGGGCCATCAGCAGGCAGCCTGGCTTTAGTCTTGTCCCTGGACGTGGCTGATTCTGGAAGAGAGAGTGAGGCTGCTGACTTTGTGCAACTCTACCTCACTGAAATCCAATTCGTGCATGAGTCAAGACATCATCCTGTGAGATCATTGGTCCTTTTGGAAAATGAAGGGCGAACAACAACACTCAAAAGATGTAGTTAACAGGGGAAGCAGATTTGGTATAAAACATCTTCCCAAAAGTCTGTGGCACACTCTTCCATAAGCACATACAGGGTCTGGGGGAAAGTGGGCCCAGTTAGCAAAGGGATAACTCTCATCCACTTCTTGCTAGAAGTCTTTTTTTCTATTCATTGAGTGTTTAGGAAGCATTCCTTCAGCACGGTGAATTTTCATCCATCTGATGCTGACACTAACACTGGGGACCTCACTAAGACACTGATGGGAAGATGGAGAGACCTAACATTCTCTGAACACTTTGGATCTGGCAAGGTCCTTCTCTGACCAAAACCAGGAGGAGGGAAGAGAATATGGTTGAGGCTAAAGATTAATCAAATCTTTTTCTTCATTGCAGCTAGGTAGCACAGAATAGAGCGCCAGACCTGGAGAAAAAAGGCGCTGCGGTCAAATCTGGTCTCAGACACTTCGTAGCTGTGTCACCCTGGGCAAGTCACTTCACCCCAATTGCTTAGCCTTTACTGCTTTTCTGCCTTGGAACCAATACTCGGTATCCATTCTAAGAAAGAAGGTAAGACTTATTCCTTCATTTATTTATTTTTAGGGTTTGAAAAAATTTATTTTCTTCTACCCTCTAGGCATTTCCTCCTCTGGAGTATGCTGGAAAAAAAACAAGTTTGCTCCAGATTCTCCAAGCTTGATAATTTAAAACTTGGAGCATTGTCAGCCTGTTCTTATTAGATCCTTACAAAATGTGGATCTAATTCAACGGTCGGCAACCTTTTTGGCCATGAGAGCCATAAACGCCTGCAGAAGGAGGAGGAATATGGGGCAGGGACTGAAGGCCCCCCTGGGGCACATCCTAGGGCTCTGCCCCGACTGGCCGGTGGAGAGGTGGAGCTAGATATGGCTCGAGAGCCATATGTTGCCGACCCCTGATCTAATTCAAAGAACTTCTAAGTATTTCATCCAAAAGCTGAGTGATTGATTGGAGGTTTCCTTATCTTGGGTTGGGGTGGTGGGCAGCTAGTTGGTGTGATGCCTAGAATATCAGGTCTGAAGTCAGGAAGACTCTTCTTCCAGGGTTCAAATATGGCCTCAGATATTTACTATCTATGTGACCCTGGGCAAGTCACTTAACCCCCATTTGCCTCAATTTCCTCATGTGTAAAAAGGGCTGGGAAAGGAAATGGCAAACCACCCCAGTATCTTTGCTAAGAAAACTCCAATTGGGATCACAAAGAGTATAATAGAACTGAATAGCAGCACCAAAGTGGGGTGGTATTGAATAGACCAATCAGTTCCACCCATATACATATTAAATGAATACAAATGTATACAAAGTAAATTGAAGTTAATTTTGCAGGGAAAGTACTAGCCATTGGGGGAAACAGATCAGACAGACTTCATTAGAAAACATGGCCTATGAGCTGAGCTTTGAAAGAAGCTGGGGGCAGCTAGGTGGTTCAGTGGATAGAGTGCCAGGCCTGGAGTCAGGAGGACCTTGGTCCATTGGCCTCAGCTGTGTGACCCTGGGCAAGTCATTTAATTCCATTTGCCTAGCCCTTGTCCTTCTGTCTTAGAATTATTACTAGGACAGAAAGTAAAGGAGGGAGAAAGAAAGAAAGAGAGAGAGAGGGAGGAAAGGAGAAAGGGAGGAAAGAAGGAAGGAAGAGAAAGAAGAAAAGAAGGAAGAAAGAAGGAAAAAAGAAAGGAAGGAAGAAAGAAGAAAGGAATAGAGGAAGGAAGGAAGAAAGGAAGGAGATAGAGATTTTAAGAGGTCAAGATAAGGATGGATTGTCTTGTCTATCACTTAGCACAGTGTCTGGTACATAGTAGGCACTTAATAAATGTTGATTGCTTGAATGCCATCTAGCCATGAGGAACAGCCTATGCAAAGATTTGGAGGAAGAAGAAAACAGTAACAGCATATGTGAGGAACAGCCATAAATGCTTGAAAAAGAGTGAAGTCTGGAAAGACAGGCCAGCAGCATCAGTTATGAAGGGCTTAAAGTAAATATAAATAATATGGAAGTAGATCTTGATCAATGACATATGTATAACCCAGTGGAACTGCTTGTTGGCTACGGGGAGGGGGGAGAATAGGAGGGAAAGAATATGAATCATGCAACCATGAAAAAATATTCTAAATTAATTTTAAAAAAGAAGGGCTTAAAGTGCCAAATGGAAGAATGAAGATTATAGCATGGAGGCAATAGGGAGCCATGGAGGTTTTTGAGTAGGGGAGTGACATGCTTTAGGAATATGACCTTGACAATAATGTGTAGGATGAGTTGGCCAAGGGAGAGACATGGAGCAGAGATGGTCAATTGGGAAGCTGTTTTAATAATCCAAGCTAAAACTGCTGTGTAAATCCCCCAAAGGGGTCATTAACAAAAAGAAAGCATCTACAGACAGCTAAGTAGAGTCATCACTTTAGGTGGTAGCAAAAAAACAAAACAAAACAAAGCAAAAAAGCAACAACTGGAAACAAAGTAGATGTCCATTGATTGGGGAGGAGGTGACCAAATTGTGGTTCATGAATGGAATGGAGGATTACTGTGCTGTAAGAAATGATGGATATGAGAAATCCAGAGACAGGTGGAAAGACTTACCTGAACTGATGCAGAGGGAAGTGGAGCCTGGAAAACAATCTATTATTCAGTGACTAACAATGACAGTAACTGCAAAATTCCAAAGACCCCCTAAAAGAGACATGATCAGGAAGAAGAGATGGGATTAGATGCCTCCCCTCCCACTCCTTTTATTTATTTATTTTAAAATCCTTCCCTTCTGCCTTAGAATCAATCCTGTGCCTTGCTTCTAAGACAGAAGAGATGTAAGGGCTAGGCAAGGTGGGGTTGAGTGACTTACCCAGGGTCACACAGTGTCTGAGGTCTGATTTGAACCCAGGTCTTCCTGATTTCACACCTGAACCACCTAAGCTGCCCTATCTCTATCTGACTTTTAAAAGATTTCACAACCTGCCCCCTACCTACCTTTCCGGTGTCATTAAGCATTACTTCCTTTCCCATACTCTCTGGTTCATTTAGATTATTCTTAATAGAAAACCGTCCATCGCCCATCTCAGTGCCCGTCCGCTCTTGCCAGCCAAGCGATCTTCGGTTTGCTTAAAATCTCTGCTCAGGCACCCCCCACCCCCACTTCCCACCCCTCCAGCTGCGGGAGAGTGCCCTGGCCTGCACGTTTACATTGTATTTATGCTGTAAATATTTTGTATACAAAAGTAACTGTGGTATAGTTTAAGACTTGGGCTATTCAGCAGGAAGACCTCAATTCACATCCTGCCTTTGACATACCCTCGCTGGGCAATGAAACCACTTAACCCCTCGCTGCTCCCGGGCAGCCTTCTCAGCCTTTTTGGTCTCTTATGGAGGACCTCCCCAAAGACCTTTAACTTATGTAGCTTTTATCCATGGCTAGTTACTGCGTTCGAAATGAAGACATCCTGGGCTGTGCGCAGAGAGGTGGTGCAATGGGTAGAGTGCCAGGCTTGGAGTCAGGGAGACTCGGCTTCCTGTGTTCAAATTCAGTCTCAAACATTTCCTAGCTGTGTGACCCTGGGCAAGTCACTTCGCCCTGTTTGCCTCAGTTTCCTCATCTGTAAAAATGAGCCGGAGAAGGAAATGGCGAATCACCCCAGTGTCTTTTGTCATGAGAACTGCAAATAGGGTCATGAAGAGTCAGACACGACTGAACAACAAGAACAAAAATGTTATTTTGGAAATGTTTTGACTTCATGGATCCTCTGAAAAGTCCCGGAGGTCACTGATCATACTTTGAGAACCTCTGCTCTGAGCAATACTCCAGGATTAGAGATTACAGAGAAGGTGCTGGCCTGTGTTGGCATAACGAGAATCTTTATTGGCTAGTTCTCTTTAAAAAACAAACAAACCCTGACTTCTGGCCAGGTAACAACTCTAAGACAGAAGGGCAAGGGCTAGACAAATAGAGTTAAGTGACTTGCCCAGGGTCACATAGCTAGTAAGTGTCTGAGGCTGGATTTGAACTCTGGTCTTCCTGAATCCAGCTCTGGTGCTCTGTCCACTGTACTACTTTACAGCCATTCAGTAATAACAGTGATGGAAAAACAGAAGACACGTCATTAAAACTTTAAAAAGCCCACCCTTACCAATCTTCAATCTCTGAGACAATACACCAAAGTACAAGGGTTTAAAAAAAAAACTTTAAAAAGATATAAAAGGATTTTTTTTGAATCCTTACCTTCCACCTTAGAATAAATACTGTGTATTGGCTCCAAGGCGGAAGAGTGGTAAGGGCTAGGCCAGTGGTTCCCAAACTTTTTTGGCCTACCGCCCCCTTTTCAGAAAAAATATTATTTAGTGCCCTGGAAATTAATTTTAAAAATTTTTTAATAGCAATTAACAGGAAAGATAAATACACCTGTGGCCATCACCGCCTTCCTGGATCGCTGCAGCACCCACCAGGGGGCGGTGGTGTCCACTTTGGGAATCACTGGGCTAGGCAATGGGGGGGGGGGTCAAGTGACTTGCCCAGGGTTACACAGCTAGGAAGTGTCTGAGGTCACATTGGAACCCAGGACCTTCCATCTCTAGGCCTGGTTCTCAATCTACTGAGTCACCGAACTGCCCCCATAAAAGGATTTTTAAAGTTTAAACCATTCCCTTCCTAAAGGTTAACTGACCCTGATGTCCTCATGCTTCAGAACCTTCAATGGCTCCCCATTCCCTCCAAGATAAAATACAAATTCTTCCCTTTGGCATTCCTCACATTCGGGGACCTCATGGGGAGCTGGAAATAGCCTCCATCCTGTGGCAAGTCAGCATTTGAATGGCCAATCCAATCCCATCAACGTTGATTAAGGAAGTACTAGGCATGTCCCTGAGCTTGGGAGTCAATTCATAAAAGGAAAGAGAGTCTTTGTCTTCAAGGAGCTTCATATCCAGTGGGAGAGACAAGACGCAAAAGGACACAGGAAAGTGGGGTACAGGGAGACTCAGAGGGTTCGCTGTTATGTAGAAACAGAGCCAAGGTTGCGCCTGCTCTTCCTAGAGACCAACACGGTCCAGAGGAGATTGTGCTCCCAAGGCTTTGAGGGAAGCCTTTGTAGTTTTGTTCTTGTTATATCTTAGAAATAGAACATCCCTCCTAGGCCTCGGACACTTCCTAGTTGTGTGATCCTGGGCAAGTCACTTAACGCCCATTGCCTCGCCTTTACCACTCTTTTGCCTTGGAACCAATACACAGGAAGTCAATTAAAATTTAATAAAAATTAAATAAAAATTTAAAATAAATTTTATTTTAAATTTAATAATTAAACAATATTTTAAAAGTTTAAATTTTAAATAAAATAAAATAAATATTCAAATCTATTTACTTATTCATTCATTTATTTATTTTTATTATTTTATTTTTAGAAAAATTTTCCATGGTTACATGATTCATGTTCTTACTTTCCCCTTCATCCCCACAAACCTCCCCCATAATATTTAAATTAAAATGAAAAAATAAAAAAAGTAAGTAGAATATTGCCTTTAAAAGCTAACCACTGTCCAGTGGTTAGCTAGAACAAGAGTACTGGTCACTGGGAACAAACTCTGAATGGGCGCTTAAGCCAATGACATTAGAAAAGAGATGGTTAGAAACCTGAGGAGGAGACGGATCCAGTCTGACTCAAACTTGCTATTCTTAGTACAAAGCTTGAACTAGGTGTTAATGTTCTAGGGTTTGGATCCTATTGACTGGATAGAGCCAAGCTTGACTGGGGATGCTGCGTGTGAGGCAAAGGAGCATGGGAAAGGATTTTCTCCCAGGGATTAGGGGAGGGAGAGGTTCAAATTTTTCAGTGCCAGAATGGAAGGATTAACCAGTTTAAGTGGGGGGTGACCATGGAGCCCACTACGGATTTGATGAGATTACAGTGAGCTTTCATTTGGAAGCATCAGGAAGGGCCCTCCCCCTGGAGACTGTGTGTGTGTTCTCCGGCACTCGGTCCCATCAATGACTGCTGGGGCTACCTCCAGCATGATTGGCTGCCTGAGACTCGGGGTGACAGGCTTGTCCCTTGACGTGGTCTCTAAAAGCAAGCTGAATGAGCAGTGTGGGATTATTTCTTCAGGATTATTATTCTTTTGCCTTTCCCTGCTTGAAGAACAGACCTCTCTAGAGGAGAACATATGTTCCAGGCAGTGTTGTCAAACTCAAATGGGAACAGGTTCTTGTTTCCCAACTCAGGAATTGACTTCGAAAACCACAAATCAACATTATCTATGTTGCATTATTTTAATTTATTTTTGTTAAACATTTCCCAATCAAAGTTTTTAAAAACCATTATCTTCTGTCTTAGAATCAATATTGCGTATTGATTCCGAGGCAGAAGAGCAATGGAGGGGAAGTGACTTGCCCAGGGTCACACAGCTAGGTAGTGTCTGAGGTCAGCTTCAAACCCAGGACCTCCCATCTCTAAGCCTGGGCCTCTATCCACCGAGCCACCTAGTTGTTCCCTCCCAATTTTTAAATTTTAATTTTAACCTGATTTCAGCTCCACTAGAGAGTTTTGTTGGATACGGGGTAGCAATAAGAGAAGTTGATACCTATATTCTAGGGGATGACAGCAGGGATGGAGGAGGGTTTGTAAAGTAAATAGTCACCATGAGTTGGGGTTGCATGTCCTTGTAGGCATCCTGAGCAGAGACGTCCTGATGGTGGATTCTCCCAGCCCAGGGGAAGGGAGCATCTGGCTCACTGAGGAGCACACAGCGGACGTAGATAAGTAATGCCTTAAATGTTTGTAAGGGAACTGGGAGTCCTTTTAACTCACATTTGGGGAAACTGAGATCTGAGCTATTTTCTTGTAGTAACTCTAGGTGGGGATGGTGGCCCAAAGAGAGCCTGGGTATCAGTCCTCAGGACTAGTTATGGCAACTAAACTTGCTCCAGTGTTCTTTTTAAATTTAAAACTTTTTTTTTAATCCCTACTTTCTACCATAGTACCAGTTCTAAGACAGAAGGCATTTCAGGATTAAGTGACTTGCCCAGGGTCATACAGCTGGGAAGTGTAAAAAGCCAGATTTGAACCCAAGTCCTCCCAACTCCAGGCCTGGCTCCCTCCCTGCCTTCTTGCCCCAGTGTTCTCATTGGAGTTCTAGAGTCCATCTCCTAGGTGGAGACCCACTTCGATTGCTGTGGCTTAGAGGAAGGTTGTGGTAACGTGTGTCATGATGGTCATAGTGTGAAGGAACTCTGAGAAGTTCAAGTTCTCATAGTTGCTTTCTTCCAAATGAAGTTTTCTTCACAGATTGGGAAAGGAGAAGGAATCAGTCAGCCAACAAGCATATACTAAGTCCCTTCTCTGTACCAGGCACAATGCTAAGCACTGGGGACTGTCCCTGCCCTCAAGGAGCTCATACTCTAATAATGGGCGAGAAAATGGGCAAACAGCTAAGAAAAAGTACAAACAAGCTCCATATAGGGTAAGTTGGAAATAATCAGTAGAGGGAAGACAGTAGTATGAGGGATAAGGACTGTGTGACCCTGGGCCAGTCACTTCATCCTGTTTGTCTCAGTTTCCTCATCTGAGAAGCTAGAGAAGGAAATGGCAAGCCTCTCCAATATCTTTGCCAAGAAGACCCCCAAATAGGGTCATGAAGAGTCAGGCTCAATTGACCAATGACAGCCCTACATTGTAGGTAGTTCAGGTTTGAGCTTCATTTGATTGGTTTATTGGATAGCTGGGTGACTCGATGGATAGAGAGCTGGGACTGGGAGTCAGAAAGACCTGAATTCAAATCCAGCTTCAGATACTTACTAGCTATATGACCCTGGGCAAGTCATTTAACCATGTTTGCCTCAGTTTCCTCATCTGTCAAATGAGCTGGAGAAGGAAACGGCAAACTACTCTAGGATCTCTACCAAGAAAAATCCCAATGGGTCATGAAGGGTCAGACACAACTGAAAAAATGATTGAGCACCACAACACGGCTATACTCTCTGATGGAATTAAGATGAGAAAGGGGCAAGGTGGTCATTGATATTGTCTCAACCTGGACTTGGATTTAAATGTCTGTCTTTCTTGAATGAGATCTATGTATTCCTAGAAGCAGGCATGGTAACAAAAAACTGGAAATTAATAGAATGCCCATTGGCATTGTGTGATACTGAGGTCCTTGGGTAGCAGTGTGGCTCCGGTTGTACCTTCCTTAGACTTACAGAAAGACTTTGTCATTGTGTTAATTATCTAGTAAAGGAGATTAATTAGTGGAGTAATTGCCACAGAGGTTGTAATCTACTTGAGCCACTAAGCCTTGTAAGTTAGCATCTGGTGGATGTCAGAGATAATTCTTTCCTTCCGTAGGAACTGGAGAACAGATTTGTATTTTCTTGGATCCTGCTCTTGCTTTCTCTGCTTATCAAGCACAATGTTCTTTAAGTATCTCTGGGGCATCTCATTTTGGAGCCTTTCAAGCTTCTTTATAGCCTAGAACTCTCTGAGACAGGGTAAAGTGTGATAACTACTCTCCTTATTTGGGATTTGCAATCTCCTGACAGAGGCAATACAACTATGTTGACTGTGGATTTGCCCCTGGTTGGAGCTCCAGTATACTGCTGTTGGCCTTAGCTACTGTCAGTGAACTAGAAGACTCTGTGGATTTAGAACTTCAGAGTCCTTCTGATGGCTATTCAACTATAGTCTTGAGGGTGGGTTTGGGGCCGGATCTGACCCTTCACTTCAGGACCAGAATTGTATAATGGCTGCTCATTTCTAATCCTCAGCATCAGGTCTATGTCCACTTTCTCTGACCTTCCACCTCTAGGCACAGTAGTGCCCTTCTTAGTCCTTACTGGTTCTGCACTCTAGCTCAGGGTATGAGCAACAGAAGTTCTAGTGGGCCCCTGTTCCTATTCCTTGTACCATGTCATTCCCCTTCCTACTGGATTTAGGATCTCTTCTTACCTAGTGTATAGACCCACACCCTAGCTCATTCCCCAAGCTAGAAGGCTCTGTGTGGTCCCCTCCTTGAT
>NC_058132.1:23997167-24033162 GCF_016433145.1 Gracilinanus agilis
AGAGAGGGGGAGAGAGAGAGAGGAGATTTAGGGAGATGGTGAGGCAGAAGGACCAGCTAGTCATTTTTCTTTGTCACAGGGAAGGCTCCTTGGGTGGGGATTGGGCACATCTTGAAGTAACTCACTAGACGTGTCAGGAGAATTCCTGGCTCCACAGAGTGTCTGGGAGGGGGAGGAGTGCTGGCCAGGAGCCCCATGGGAGACTGTCAAGGTCTGGGTCAGGTCAGTGGCCCCAGGAGAAGAGCCGAGGACCCAGATGGAGGCTGTGACTTCACTGGTATCCAGAATGCCGATGCCATAAGGGGATTCTTCAGGTTGGCATCTCCCTTGATGCCGTTGATCCTAGAGAGCTGCCACACATACAGAGAGATGCCAAGTACCTTGCCCAAGGTCATGAGGCTGCTCTGTGACTGGAGCAGGACTCGAAGCCAGAGTTCTTGGCTCTGACGGCTCATCTCTAGCCACTCTGCTCCACTGTCTCTCATGAACAGGGAGGGGAGGGACAAATACATGAAATGTTGCAGATGTTGATTGGAGAGGCCTGGGGGGTACCTGACAGGATATGGGAGGGAGCGAAGGAAAGGGCAGAGTCAGAAGTAATCTTAATCAAAGAAGGCTTCCTGAGGGAGGTGTGTTGTGGGTCTATGGTTTTGGGGAAGGGTTTAACAGAGAGATTTCTTGAGAAGCTGACACTAAGCTGGGCTCCGAAAGGCTCAGAAAATGGCCTGAACCTAGAGGCAGACATCACCGAATGGACATCTGACACTGTCAGGAGGGAGAGCTAATGGAAGACCCTTTGGGGAACCAAAATCTATCTCTCTCTCTCTCTCTCTCTCTCTCTCTCTCTCTCTCTCTCTCTCTCTCTCTCTCTCTCTCTCTCTCTGTTGAATTTAATACGATGAAATTTAATGTAATGGGCTCCCTTAACTCTCCAAGCAAAAGTTGCCTGTGTGGTAAGGTGTCATAGAAAAAAGCAGTGGATATGGAGTCAGGAAGACTTTGAGTTCGAATCCTGACTCAGACACTTCTTAGCTATGTGACTTTGGACATGTCACTTGACCTTTAGGAATCCTCCTACACTCTTCACTCCCACCTCACTCCCCATATCCAATCTGTTGCTAAAGCCTGTCAATTCTACCTTATATTCTAATAGCTCTTAGTTTTTATTTTTAAAAAATTTAACCCTTATTTTCTGTCTTAGTAACAATTCTAGGACAGTAAGGCATGGGTTAGGCAATGGGGGGAGGGGGTGAATGACTTGCCCAGGGTCACACAAGAAGTATCTGAGTTCACATTTGAACCCAGGACCTCCCATCTCTAGACCTGGCTCTCAATCCACTGAGCTACCCAGCTGTCCTAGGTATGGTTTCTTTTGTAACATGGCTGGTATGGAAATATCTTTTGTGTGACTTTGCAGGCATAATTGATATCATATGACTGGCTTTCCCAAAGAGTAGGGGAGAGGGCAGGAGAGAGAAAAAGAATCTGGGACTCAGAATTTCTAAAATTGAATGTTAAAATAATTTTCAAATGTAATTGGAAAATATTTAATGAAATCAATAAAATATATTTTAAAAAGAAATGCTTGTTGACTGTTTGCCTCGGTTTCCTCATCTGTAAAGTGGAAATAATAATGGAACCTACCCAAGGGCTATTGAGAGGATCAGATGAGAATTCTGTATGGAAAGTGCTTTGGAAACCTTAAAACCCCACATAAATGTAAGCCAGTGTTATTAAGAGGGATTCTGGTTCTGCGATGGGATGACCTTGGATCCTTTCCAGCTGGGACATTCTGGCAGTCTACGTGGTCAATGAACCAGGATGACTGTCTTTGGGCAAACCGGTGGAGTGAAATTGGCTGAGTGTGTCAATGGAATCCTGGGGCTCTGGAGAAGAGATGGCCAGGGGACATGAAAGCTGCCTTTGAAGTATCTGAAGGACTGTCACGTCCTGCAGAGGGAAAGGGACTGAGCAGCCGGAGAAGCCGAGAATCAGAAGACACCTGAGCCAGGCTCTAGTCAGTCCCCTAAAGCAATGCTTCTCAAAGAGTGGTCTGCGGACCCCCGAGTTCTGCCGAGAGCAGTGGTTCCCCAACTTTTTTGGCTTGCCACCCCCTTTCCAGAAAATATATTACTTAGCCCCCTGGAAATTAAATTTTTTTTGTTTAATACCAATTAATAGGAAAGATAAATGCACCTGTGGCCATCACCGCCTCCCCTGGATCGCTGCAGCACCCACCAGGGGGCGGTGGCGCCCACTTTGGGAATCACTGTCCTAGACCCTTCCCCAGAGTTCACAAGTTCAACACGTTTTCATAATAATCCCAAGAAGTCATATTAGTCATTATTAGTAATACTTAATTAGTCATATAGTAAAAATCTAGAGATACAGTCCTCACAATCAAAGGCTTCTGGGAGGGAGTCCTCAATAATTTTTTGTTTGTTTATTTTTAAGCCTTACCTTCAGTCTTAGAATCAATACTGTGTAGTGGCTCCAAGGCAGAAAAGCAGTAAGGGCTAGGCAATGGGGGTGAAGCGACTTGCCCAGGGCCACACAGCTGGGAAGTGTCTGAGGTCAGATTGGAAACCAGGACTTCCATCTCTGGGCCTGGCTCTCTATCCACTGAGCTACCCAGCTGCCCCTCTCAATGTTTTTTAAGAATGTAAAGGAGTAGGGCAAGCTAGATAGCACAGTGGATAGAACCTGGGTTTTAATCTGGCCTCAGACATTTCTAGTTGTGGGACCCTGGGCAAGTTAATCCTCTTTGCCTAGCCCTTGTCACTCTTCTGTCTTAGAATTGATACTAAGGCAGAAGGCAGGGGCAGCCAGGTGGCCCAGTAGATAGCACACCAGACTTGGAGTCAAGAGGGTTCAAATATGGCCTCAGATACTTCCCTGCTGTGTGACCTTAGTAAAGTCACTGAACCCCATTTGACTATCCTTTACCCTTCTGCCTTGGAGTTGTTATTAAGACAGAAAGTAAGGGTTAAACAAACAAAAAAAAAGTATAGAGGGGTCCAAAGTCCAAGAAGTGGGAGAACTGTTGTCCTACAAGAATCCCACTATACCATACCCAAGTTTGAAGCCCCTTCTGTCCCCCTCCCCCAAGAAAGGGGGACTCATTGCTTCTTGGGGCAAAAGATTCCACTTCCAGTAGACAGCTGTTGGGGGCAGCTGGGTGACTCAGTGGATTGAGAGCCAGGCCGAGAGACTGGAGGTCCTGGGTTCAAATCCGGCCTCAGACACTTCCCAGCTGTGTGACCCTGAGCAAGTCACTTGACCCCCATTGCCCACCCTTACCACTCTTCTGCCTTGGAGCCAATACACAGTATTGATTCCAAGATGGAAGATGAGGGTTAAAAAACAAACAAACAAACAACCAGCTGTCATGGTTAGGAAGCTTGTCTTTCCAGAACCCCTAACTCTGCCACTCTGCACTGTTCCCCGAAGTGCTCCTGGTTTTCTCCCCCGCCCCCTCCCGGGGCAAACAAATTTGTCTCATCTCTCAAAGCTGTTATGTCCTCCCCAAATATTCTTCTGTATGGGTTAAACGTGCTCAGTTCCTCCAGCCTCTACATCAGTGATTCCCAAAGTGGGCGCCACCGCCCCCTGCTGGGTGCTGCAGTGATCCAGGAGAGTGGTGATGGCCACAGGGGCATTTATCTTTCCTATTAATTGCTATTACAATTTAAAAAAAAATTAATTTCCAGGGGGCTAAGGAATATTTTTTCTGGAAAGGGGGTGGCAGGCCAGAAAAGTTTGGGAACTCCTGCTCTAAATCAATGGCCTTTGGGGGCCAAAAACTGGGAATCATGGGCAGGCTCTGCTGAGAGGGACATTTTGGTTTGATAGCCAGTAAGACTTCCCAGTTTTCCCACTGAATGTAGGTGGGTGGGCAGCCTGGGGCAGGTTGGTCCCCTCTTCCTGAAAGTCTTCAAGCAAAGGCTTAGTTCCCCCCCCCCCAATATGTTGGAGTGGGAATTCTTTCCCTGGGATATCTGAGACTAGATGCTTCCTGAGACCTATTTCAACTCAGATTCTGGGAGCCAGGGAAACCCTAACCCTGAGGGATGGAGACAATGCCGGGGTGCCTGGAGGTCTGTGCTGAGGGTGGGGAAAAAGGAGGCCCAAAGATGAGACCTCTGAGGAGACCAGGACTTGGGGGAGGATGGAGGCAAGAGCCACTGGGGAGGGAGAACAGACTGGGGTGACTTGGGGTAACACTTTTCTGCCCCATCAGAAAGAAAACACAATGAGAAGAAAAGTCCAGAATTCTGGTTGTTTATTGCAGCTCTGAACAAAACCGAACAGCATGAAGTCTGCTTATTCTAGCCTCCCTCCCCCCAACCCCTACAAAAATAAGATCTAGGAACTTAAAATCCTTCTGCAGCCCCCCTCGTTGCCCCCCCCCAGCCACACTGATCCCCTGCTCCCTGGAGACCTCAGAAAACGGAAGAGAGGCTGTCTGTCCTCCCCACAGCTGTCCAGGCAATGAGAAGGGCTTTCCATGGCGGCCAGAACTGCCCACTGAGTGGTCTGGGGCCCAGGTCATGGCAGGTGGGGGTGGGGGCCAAGAACAGAGCCCAGAAACAGGTACATGAGAACAGTATAAGAAAGGCTTACTCCCCCCACCCCCCACTCCCAGCTATTCCGGAGCGCTGGGGAGAGGACTTTGGGGACCAAACACAGGGACTGGGCACCCCCCGGAAATCAGAGGTGTCATGGGAGCGTTCCAGCAGAAAAGGTAGCATGTGGTCATCCTGAAGAGATCGCCGTGTCCTGGGATGCCGAGGGGTCCTCAGAGGACAGCAGCCGGTGGGAACGTCGGAGGGAGGGCGGGAGAGGGAGGCAGAGACAGAGGCTGGAACGCTCTCGGTCTCGTGGATGATCCACACGTGGAGGGAGGTCTGTGGCTCCTCTGGAAGTCCCCCCAGGGCCCGGGAAGTTGGAGGTTGGCAGGGGGTGCGGGGAAGGACTGGGGAGACCCAAGTGGAGGGTTTCCCAGGGATGACACAAGCTGGGAGTGGAGGATTTCGGATGTAGAGAAATTCCGGGTGTGGGGGGGACCCAGGGCCAGGGTGATCAGGAATGGGGGAGCCCCCCAGATTGAGTTTTCTCCAGGAAGGAGCAAACTGGAAAGGGGGAGTTTCTGGGGCTCAGAATACTCGAGGCAAGGAGAGAGAAGAGGGGACCAGCCCCCGGGGGGAATGGGATGGTCTGGGGCTTCCCTGGGCTTGGGAGGCCTGGGAGTGGGGTGACTCCCAGGGAGACAGAAATCCCTGGGATGGGGCAAAGGCCGGGGTAGTCCTGGACGGGTCCAGAGGAGGAGGCCCACATCCTCCCTCACCGCTTGACCTTTCTCCCAGCCGAGTTTCGCCCGCTTCGACGGTACAGGGACTGCTGGCCCCCATTGAGCGGGCAGTACTTGAGGGTGTGGGCCAGCCCCCCAGTGGCTCCACACAGCGGGCAGACGTAATGGCGAAGGATGGGGCACACCACTATCCCCTCGGGGGTCTTCAACAGGTGGGAGGTGTACACGTGCCGGGACTCTCCGTTGTGCTTGCAGAAGTTGCAGAGAGGCCCCCCGGCGGCCACCTGCCTCGACTGCAGAGCCTCGGCCTCCTGCCGGCCCCTCTCCCCACCCCCGGGGCCCCCTTGGCCAGAGATCACCTCCCACAGGATCTTGTTCAGATTCAAATAGTCCTTCCACATATCAAAGGGGGCTGGCAGCTGCATGGGTGCCTGGTGTGGAAGGCAGGCTGTTGCAGAGGGGGGCTGGAGGCAGCCTGCGAGAGGAGGGGCGGGGGCAGGGGCAGGAGCAGGGGAGAGGGGGGCTGCCTTTTATAGGATGGCTAGAGACCTCTGAAGGCAAAGGTGGAGCCTCTAATTTAAAGGGCCCACTCCCTTCCTCTGCCCCCACCCCTGCCCTACCCCCAGCTGGGAGCCAGCCTGGGGAGGCTAAGATAGCCTCAAGTTTTCATTCCTGGTCCACCACCAGCTGGCTGGGTGACCTTGGGCAAGTCACTTGCCCTTTCTGGGCTTGGGAATTCCTTTTCTGGGATGCCTCAGAGTTGTACTAAACTCAAAGTCTCTCAGAATGTCATAAGGATCCCTTATAACATAAAATGCAGGAGCTGGAGGGGTCCTAGAGAGGATCTGTTCCAACTCTCACATTTTTGTTTACTTTGTTTCTCAGTCATTTAACAGAAAAGAAAACTGAGTCCAAGAGAAGGGAAAGGCCTGGCCCAGGGTCACAGAGTGAGTCAGTGGTGGAGCTGAGCCTGGAACCAGGGACAGTGGAGAGCATCCAAGCCAGCTTTCCCCTTTTACAAGAAGAGAAACTGAGGCTCTGAGAGGGAGACAAGGTCTGTCCTAAAGCCTGTCAACAAGGATTTTGCTAATTCTCTTGTGGGATGGGTTGTACAACTGTTCTGTTTAGTCCATCTCCACAATCCTTTTGTCCATGATTCTGGCATTTCTGGAGGTTATGGGGAGAACTGGGAAAAAATGAGTGTGTGTGGTGTTTGGGGGCTACACTCTCCTCCCCTCCCCCATTCCTAGTGGGGAAGACTCAAAGCAGGATGAGGCTAGGGACCCCCTCCTCACCCCCTCTGCTCCCCACTTCAGCACACCTTTGGAGAAGAAAACAAGATGAAACTGATAAGAAATTTACCAGCCTTGTTTACTTGAACCTGACTCCCTCTAAGCCAATCAAAGGCAATAATAGCAGGGTGTGGGTGCCTCTTTGGGTTTCCCCCTCCTTTTGAGTTCTCCCCCCATTTGTCAGTTTCAGCCTCTTTTAGTGTCTGTTGGAGTCAGGCATGGGAGGGACCGCCCCCCAACACCCCTAGTTGCAGGTCCTTAGTTTCCCCCTTATCGGGACAGCCCCAGGCCAGTTAATCTCTTTGGGTAAGCTAGTGCTAGCAGGTGACGGGATTTTGATTGGCACCAGTGTTGGTGAAGATGTGGCACGCGTGCAGAGCTGGCACTCCAGGAGCTGCTCCATGGCCCCTCTCTTCCCAGTGCCTGAGGACTTTTTTTTTGCATGCCTCACCCCTCTTGTCCAGTCCCCCAAAGCAAGCACTTTCTCCTTCAACTCTCTCTGCTAATGCAGGGGCTCAGGGACAGCTCGAGTTTGCCCTCTGGGCATTCGAACTCAGAAAAGGTTCCCCAACGAGGGCTGTGTGCTCAAAGACAGAAGTCTTTCCTGAGCTTCTGCCAGGCTTAGGACCAGAAAGGGGAAAGTAGCTCCCATTCTCAAAGAAGGTTGGGACGAAGCTCCAAGAGCAAATTGTGAGGAAAGAGCCTTCAGGTCAGAGTGGGCTGGGGAAGCTAGAGAGAAAACTGAGGTCAAATAGGTATGGAAATGGAGAGAGAGGAAAAAAGGGATCAAGTTGACAGAGGAAAAGAAAGGAAAACTAGAAAGAGGTCGAAATACAATAGGGGAGAAACTCAGAGAAAAAATGAAGACTGAGATGGAGAAAAGAAAAAAGATGGAGACAGAAAGGGAAGATGACATATAAGTGAGGCACATAGCTTCTCTGGGCAGATTTCATCTATAAAATGAGGGGTTTGTGCTGGATGGTTTTTGGGGTGCTACGTTCTAAATCAAGGTCTCAGAGATGGAAAGAAAAGACGCACAGTAGTGTGAAAGATGAAGTCAGAGATTGTTTTCTGTCCTTCGGTTTTGGAGTGGACCACTGATATCAGGGGGTGACGATTTGTGCGTGAATTGGATTTCAGTGAGGCAGAGTTGCACAAAGTCATCAGCCTCACTCTCTCTTCCAGAATCATCCAAGTCCAGAGGCAAAACCAAAAGCCAGCCAGGATGACCAGTGATGGTCCAGGATACAGTGGAGGACCTTGGTATCTTCTATGTCTGACCAAATTCTAAGTTCTCCACAGCACCTACTTTTCCAACTCGCCTTCGTGGCTGTTAGAACAAATTGTTCTCATCTGCCCCCCCCCCCCCTCTCTCTCTCTAAATCATCACAAACTTTGAGTAGAATCTGTTCCCTTACCTCACTGGCAGTTAGCCTCAACTTGGTTTAGCTCAATCTGCTAAGCTTTTACCAGGATGTGGCCACAGGTGAGAGGTGGGCAAAAAATGGGTGAATAGCCCTGAAAGGAGCTTGACAAGTCCTCACACCAGCAGTGCTAAGTCCTACCTGAACACCCCATATACCCCCCCCACCCTGAGAAAGAGATAGAAATGGAAAGAGACTGAGATAAAGAGATAGAAATAGTCTAGAGATGTTAAGAAATGTATAGGAAAAGACAGAGATGGAGAAAGAGAGGCAGATAACAATGGAAATGGGAAAAAATGTAAGCTACTTGCAGGCAGATTCTTTTAACTCTCTCCTCATGGCCTAGAATATAATTCATGATGATTGGATTGAGCTAGATGGAGAGAGGTTAGGATATTGGGATGGGATAGAGATAAGACATAAAGGCAGAGAGATAGAGAAATTGGACTACCTGATGCTCTAAATCCCATTGTTCTAAAATAAAGAGAAAAAAAAAAGAGTCGAGGAAACCCTGATACACACCCCATCACAGGCAGAGAGAAGGGGCTGAAAAGGTGAGAGAAAATTGGCAAATTTTTTTTTCTAAGTAGTTGAAGCTGAGAGTGGCAAAAATGCCCTTTTTTTGGTTGAATTTTCAAAGGACTTCCCCCTTAAATTTCTTGAAGGGGGAAGTCCTTTGAAAATCTTCCTCCTAGGGCAGTGATGGTGAACCTTTTAGAGACAGCGTGCTGTGCCCCTTGCCCCCGATAAGTGTTGGGCCTGTTCTGCCCCTCCATTACCCCACACAGGGGAGGCAGAAAGCGCTCCCATTGGGCTGCTGGACAGAGGGGCTGATGAAGTGAGGTGGGTGATGTGAAAAAATGTCATCAGGCACAGTGGAGAGGGGAAGGGGAGCAGCTCTGCCCAAGTCCCTCTACCTTTCGGGTAATGAACTGGGAAGGGGGGGGAGGGTAAGGGCATTGTGGGTGTCCACAGAGAATGAGCCATCTTTGGCACTTGTGCCATAGGTTCATCTTCACTGACCTAGGGACTCCTCCCTGTTTTTCAGTTTGCCTATCAGCATAAAAAGAGGGTAGATTGAGTTCTGATATTAACACACCATTCTCTGACCTAAGATTTCATGTCCAATAACATTTTTTAAACCCTTACCTTCTGACTTAAGAGTCAATACTGAGAATTGGTTTCAAAGCAGAAGAGTGGTTGGGCAATGGGGGTTAAGTGACTTGCCCAAGGTCACCCAGCTAGGAAGTCATCTGAGGCAAGATTTGAATCTAGGACCCTCCTGTTTCTAAGTTTGGTTCTCAATCCACTGAGCCACCTAGCTATCCCCCTGACTATAACATTCTAACAGTGTCAGAACCTGATAACCTGGGACGGACTTCAGGTCAAAGTTTCACCTGCATCTCCTGGGATCACTTCCTGTCCTCATTCCCCACCATCTCTTCTTCCTCTATTCTATTTGGACTGTAGAAGTCCAGTACTTCCTCTCCCACATACCTGTCATCTAGTCTTCTCCATATATCAGCAGCCCTTTTAAAGGGAGGCGAGGCAGGAGCCACACACCTGACCTCGCCAACCCTTTTGACAGTGGGAGAAACTGAGACCAAAAGAGCGATTTCCCAAGGCTACCCAAGGGAGGCCAGACAGAGATCTCATCCAATCCAGAGCTCCTTCCGCCTCAACCAAAAAGGCGAATGCCTTGAGACAATGAAGGATGCGGAAATGGAGATAGGAGACTGAAATAAAGTGGGAGACCTTTGGAGAAAGGGGTGGAAGCGGGGAGAGTGAGAGCAATACTGTCCATTCCTGGTTTCTGGTTTTTTTTTTTTTTTTTTTTTGCCTAGTGCTCTGTGACAGGTGATGGTGGGACTGCAGCGGCTGGTGGTTGTTTCCTGGACTTGAGGTAGTGAGTGAGGGGGGGTGCGGTGGAGGATGGAGACCCCGGGCCTGCTAGTTACATTGCGGATCTTCCTGTCCAGATCCCTGGTAACAGTTACAGCTCCGGCCTCCGGTTCTCGCCCCAATTCGCCCCAGTGCTCTTATTCCACCCAAGGGACAGCCTGCTTCTCCAGTTCCAGACCCCGCCCCCCTCTCTAGACCCCTCTTCTCTCCCCTCCTGGGCCTGTGAAGCCCACCCCTGCTCCCACTTTCCCCCCCACCCTCTCTAAGGCCACGCCCTTGGAATGCCTCCCCCCTCCCCCCATGGGCCTCTAGTTTTCCCCGCTGAAGGTCCCACCCTGGACCCCGCCCCCCTCGAAAACTTATCACGTCCCTCAGAAGCACATAATTGGGAAGCGGAGGGGGTCCCAGCCCCGGAGAGGAGTTTATTGACCCCCGGAGGGGGTTTGTTTCCGTGGGGGGACGGGGAGGTGCATCCGGCCTCGGGGACTCACGGGAGCCGCCGCCCTGTGTTCGCAGCCCTGAAGTGGGAGCCCCAGGTGAGAGAGACAAGAGTGGGAAGAGATGTCACACTCGGGCGGCTCCAGGCCAGTCCCTCCGCCGAGGCTCCCCCCCCACCGCGCCACCCGCCCCATATCCCCCACCAGCCGCCTGCCCCTCTCTCCTTTCCTTGAAGACCGGGGCCAGCGGCCACACCTTTTGCTCTCTTTGTGTTCGTGGTTCGATCGGTTTTCAGGACAGGTGCAAGAACCTTTGGTCGAGGAGGGAGAAGAAGGTGGAGTTACGGAGGGGGCGGAGGCGCCCTCGGCCACCCCACCCCCACAGCCCTCCCTGCCAACCACACACACACTCACACAGACGCTCCTCCAGCGTGTAGATGTCGTCTTGCTGCGGACAGAGCGGGAAACTGGGGCTCAGGGGCCCATCGCCCCCGCCTCAACCCCTCCCGCCCCCCAGATCCCCGCGCTGGACAGCTCAGCCGAAGGCTCCCTACGCCCCGCCCACCAACAAGAAAGTCACCGCCCCTTCATTTGCATAACCCCCCTCCAAGCCCGGCCTCTTCTTGGTCCCGTTCCTCCTTTCTCACCAGAGATTCGTGCCGCTCCTTCAGCTTCAGAATTTTCTTTTTTATCTTGTCATTGTCCCTGTGGGGACAGGGCGGGGGGCAGACAAGTGGGGGAGGGGCCCGGGCTGGGGCACACCCTCCTCTCCTCCTCCTCCTCCTCTCTAACTCAACTTCTTCTCCGGGACCACCGCCCCCCTCCCTCAGCTCGGGCTCTTCCTCGCTTGAACTCCCCAGTTCTGCTCGGCCTTCGGGGGGTGCAGAAGAAGGGCAGGCCTCAAGGAATACCCCCTCCCCTTTCTGTCGCAAACTGAGTTGGACGCCCCCCCTCCCCACCTCGCCTCCCGTCCGGAAACCCGCCGCCCCACTGGAAAACTCATCTCGCCCTTAAGAAGCGGAGAGCGGGCGTGGGAGGGGGCGGGGATCCCTCCTCCCCCAGCCTCCGTCAGCTCCGCTGTCTTCTCCCTCCGAGGGCTTGGGGCTAGACTTGGGTTTGGGGGTGCTCACCTGAGCAGTACCTCTTCCGTGGATCTCAGGACTGGGATTAGGTGAAGAGAATGGCATTAGCGAGCTGGAGCCTGCCCCCCGCCTACCTGCTGCCCTCCTCTCCCCCGCTAGGTGGTACTTTATAAAAGGCTTTGGCTCGGAGGGGCTGAATGTTAACACTTTCCAACAAGTCTTAGAACCTAAAGCAGAATGATCGTCAGAACTGGGAGCGACCTTAGAGCACGAGAGAGCCCTGAATGGCAGAACCGGGGGGAGGCTCTGCCATTCAGTCCTCTGGGGGAGTCTGAAAGCTTAAGAGGAAGGGGACTCGGTCCCAGGTCACATGGGTTGAGAGGCTAGAGATGAGGGCTTGTGTCCTGCGGGGAGGGCGGGGAGGTCAATTGAACCCAAACAGCTCCAAACAAAGGTGGCAACAGGGGATGAGACCAGGGGAGCAGGTTGGCTCACCATCATTCTCCTCTTGCAACTTCTCATTCTGGGAGGTCGATGGATCCAGGACCGGAAGGGATAAGAGAGGGGGGCATGAGACCTTGTTTTCTTGCCTCTCTTCTCTGCCCTGTGGTCCCCTTAGGTGACCTGAACTGGACTTAATCTCTGCTCTTAACCCTAACCTCAGTTTACCAGAACCCCTAAAATCTGCTATTACAATCTAAATATGATTATAATTTCCAGGAGAGTTAGACACTCATGTAGCTAGAGGACAGGAAGTCCTGGGTTCCAATCTGGCCATTGACACTTCCTAGCTGTGTGACCCTGGGCAAGTCACTTAATCCGAATTATCTTACTGCTCTTCTCCCTGGAACTGATACACAGCACTGATTCTAAGATGGAAGGTAAGGGTTAAAAAAAAACAAAAAAGGATGCTGATCTCATTCTAACTTTAAGTCTAACCCAAGACCCTATTGATATCACTAACCCTAACCACGTCTGTGAGTTTCTTAAGGCATCCTTCACTCCTACTTTCAGCCCCAATCCTAGCCCCAGCCTAGCCCCCATAACCCTAACCCTAGCTTGTCTTCGAAGGGACTCTGACATCTCTGGACTTGCACTTACTACTCTCTACCCCCAAAACACCTTTGTCTCGAACCTGCAGAACCTGCTTGATTGTCTGCCCAGTCTCTAACCTTCCCCCAGTTTGCCAGCTTCAAATCCTAATTGAGACTCCTAATATTTAATCCTCATCCTGACCTTAACCGAGGAAGGGATCTCCTGGTTAAGGGGACTCTACTGTAGCACGACAAGGGAGGTAGCTTGTGGAGTGGCCGGTAGCCAGGGCTGGCTGTGGGGGGAAGCCCCTGCTAAATGGTGTGTGAAGCTTCCCTCCCTCTCCATCCCACCCCCAGTGTCCCCCAGGGCCAGGCCCATGAACCCACCAGTTTTTTCAGGTTAGCATTGGCTGCCTGTAGACACTTGATCTTCTCCATCTGTGGAGGGAACGGCTGGGAGGCTCTAGGGCTTGGGTTCCTTTCCCCTCAGGTGCAGGACCCTCCCCAAACACCTGTTCCCCTGGGACCCTGTACCCCACTCCCACCTCCCCCTCTTTCTTTCCCTCCCAAGGGTCTGGGTCCTTCCTGGGTCAGAATGGAGATGGGGTTCGGGGAGAGGAGCAGTAGCCTCACCAGTGCACAGTTTCTCCTCTCTAGAGACACGGATTGAGTCCCTCGGGCAGCCATGCGAGCTGGGGAGGGACAAAAATGGCTCAAGAGGCTGCAGAGGATGGGCTCTAACCTATGACTCTACTCCCCTTAATATATCCCGTGTATCCTTTCCATCCCCCTCTGAGCCTCACCAGCCTTGGACTAGGGGAAAGGGGGTGGGGGTCACTAACTATCCTCTCCAGAGTCTGGACCCCTCCCACCAGGCCCCGCCCAGGCAGGAGGCCTCCCCACTTTGTGTTGTCACATAATGGCTGTGAGGTCATAAGGAGATTTCCTGGTTGTGGAGGAAAGGAGATGGAAGAGACAGGCTGGATCTGGGGCTTTGAGGCTTGTGTAGTGGGGTGTATCAAAGTCCCTGTCATGGTCCATAAAAAGGAAAGTATGTCAGGAAGAGTTAGGTACACACGTGCAGACTCAAAGAAACAGAGACTCGGGGAGATATGGAAGACTGAGGAACAAAAAAGAGGAAAGGAGAAACAAAGGGAGAGGACACAGAGACAGAGGAGGAAGACTGAGGCACAGAGAGGGCACAGGGACAAGAAAAAGGAAACAGAGGGACAGAGAGGAGGGAGATGGAGCAACAAAAGAAAAGGACATTGAGGAGGGAGACTGAGGGACACAGAAGGCACAGGGACAGGAGGGGACCCTGAGGAGGGAAACAGAGGCACAGAGAAAGAGTTCAGGGACAGGACGGGACATGGAGGGAAACAGAGGAGCAATAGAGAGAAGGATATTGAGGAGGGAGACTGAAGGACAGAGACAGCACAGTAGGACAGAGAGGAACACCATCCAGGGATGGAGGTGACATTAAGGGATAGTGAGGGATAAAGAAGACAGAGATTGAAGGACAAATAGGGGATACTGAGGGAGAGAAAAGAGAGAGATTTGAGGGATAGAGTGGAGACACTAAGGAAGAGAGGGACAAGACCAAGGGGGACAACCAGCAACAGAGGGACCAAGGAGGGATTTGATAGGAAGACTAAAGACCAGAACTTAAACTTCTTCATCCTTTGTAGCTGGCACTATCCCATGTCTATATGGCACTTAAAGGTTGGCAAAGTGTTTTACAGATATTTATCTCATTTGATCTTTACGACAACCATGGGAAGGAGTGGCAGTTATTCCCATTTTCAGATGAAATCTGGTCTACTCTCCTTGAGTTCTCCTATCTCTGCCTTTATCCCTGCATCTTCCTGCCCTTCTCTCCCAATGACCTTAAGTGAGCATGCCTGCCTCTCTGGGCCTGTCTATCCAGTGTCCCTGATCTCTGTCTTCTCTGGGCTTTTTGTTTCATCATCTTTCTGCCTCTTTGGTCCTTTAGGCTCTCAGCTTCTGTCTCTTTTATCTCTCTCCTCCATTCTCTTTGATTTCCCTATCCCTTTGGGGCCATGTTTCTGGGGCCTCTTTGTTTTTCTGGGTATCCATAGATCTCTTCCTGGATGATCAGGGTCTCCTTTCCTAGACCAGTCAATCAGGGCTCCGATCATCATCTTCCCCTCTGTCATCTCATTTCAACCTTGATGGATCTTGGCTGGTAGTTTTCTACTTCCTACTTAAATCCTGGGTCTTCTTTTTTTTTTTTTTTTCCATCCAGGCACTCCCCATAATATCCCTTATAGAAATGTCATAGATCCCTGAAGTCCAGTGCCCTCATTTTACAGATGAGGAAACTGAAGCCCATACAGGGGAAGGGGCACGACAGGCATCACACAGTGAGTAGATTCAAGACTTGTACTTGAGTCCTTGGACTTTCCATCATATCAGGCTGTTTTCTCCCTTCTTAGCCAGGAAGCACCTTCCTAGGCTGGAGTGCATGAGGGAGACCACCACATGGATCCATTTGGTTTTTCCTCCACCCCTGCCCCCTGCCTCAGCCCCCAAACCAACAACCACCCTTCTTTCTTCCCTCCTGTCCCCTCCATCCCAACACCCAATTCTGTTTAGTCCCTTTTGATTTAAAAAAATAATAAACAAACCACACAGACCACCAAGATATCCCCTCCAGAAAATCCTCCTAACCTGGGTAGGTGGAAATGGAAGAAATTAACCCCATCTCCCACTCTTTGCCTTGATCATCCCCTTAGGACCCTTTTGAAGGTGTTTGTAGGACCAGGGGTGGGAAGAGAATTCCAGGGACACTTCCATGAATGGAACCCACATCTCTTATGGAGGAGAGGGAGAGAGGGCATAATGTTCGATGGTGATGATGGAGATGTTGGTAGTTTATCTTACCTTTCCTCACTCCTCCTGTCTGTCTGTCTGACCTAATGTCTGAGCAGATCTCTCCTACACTGTTCTATCTACATTTCTTCCAATTCCATTTTGTCTTTGTCTCCAGTCTCCATCTCTTTCCTGTCTCTTTCTCTTTGCACCTTGGTCTTTATGGAATTGTAGACTCTAGACCTGGAAGGGATCCAGCAACCTTGTTTTTTCAGATGGTTTTTCAGCCAAGAGATGTTAAGAGATTTAACCTTTCCCAGTTTTTTTGCCTTTCATTGTCTCAACAGATTATGATTTTGTTTTTGAGCCTAGAAGCCTTTAGGGACTATCTAGTTCAATCTTTTCATTTTACAAAATGGGAAACTGAGGTCTGGAGAAGAAGAAGCCACTGGCCAAATGTTCCACAGTGACTCAGAAGGCAGTCAGGCTGAGGCTCAAGGCTCTCTCATTCCAGGATGACTGATGCTCCATCTGTCTTTCCTACTTTGATCTTTCCTCCTCTGGACATCTGTCCCAGTGTCTCCCTCTTCCCACTCGGTCCCTCATCTCTTTCATGTTTCAGACCCACTGGCAGGACCTTCTGTGCCTTTCCACCTCTGTCCCTTTGATGCGTGTCTACACCTGTTTGTTTCTATATATTGGGATCCTTCTCTGCCTGCGTGTCTGTCACTTGGTGTGTTCCTAATAGGACATCTCTCTGGTTTCGTCCGGGGGACTCAGTTGGGGTGCGGGGAGCGTGTGGTTCTGATCGCCTCCCGTTGCTGCGGTACCCTCTCTCTCCCTGCCCCTTCTTGGGCTTTGCCCAGAGACCCTGTTGGAATGAGGTCTTCCTCGACCCCAGCCCCATGCCCAGGGCCCCAGGCGGGGGTGTCCACCTCCCACCCAGACCCCTTTGCCCTCAGTTCCCCCAGGATCCCTGGAGGAGCTTGCCCGGTCCAGATCCCTAGGGATCCCCCAGCTCCCCCCTGGAGTTCTCCCTCCCCTCCTCCCCAGGGTTCAGGGGTGGTGAGGGGAGTGAGGGGGAATGGGTTAAGAGAGGTGCGCGTGTCGTGGGATGGAAAGCAAAGAACACAGCGTTAGACACGAATGTAGAGATGGACGTTTATAACGGCAAAAAAAGGGTGAGTCACTGGGGGAAGGGAGGCATGTGGGGGGAGGGGGACTCAGAGAGGGAGGAGGGTCATGGAGCTAATACACAGAGCGCTATCCACACAACGGACACTGGGCAGTGGGGGGAGGGGGAGGGAGAGAGGGGCCACGGCCCAGGCATGGCAATGGGGGAGTGTTGAGTGGGGAAGTGGCGGCGAACCAAGGTCCAGACAGCGGGCGGCGGCTTGGGCGAGGGACGAGACCAGTAAGAGGAGGGGAGGGGAGAGAGAGAGAGAAGAGATGAGAGGAAGTGGGAGGAGGGAGGAGAGGAGAGACAGAGAGAGAGAGAGAGAGAGAGAGAGAGAGAGAGAGAGAGAGAGAAAGAGACAGAGACAGAGAGAGTTTGGATGGAGGGATTGGAGGCATACCATGGGATGGGGAGATGGGGGTGGGGGGGTGGGCAACTTGGCCCCTGACCTCGGACCCCAGATCCCTCCTCCCCCTAACCAGGGCATCCTCCAGAGAGGTCTCCCCAAACCAGCTATGCTGGAAGATGGCATCAGTTGCCATGGAAGGGATATAGTAGACCACCAACCTCCCCCTCCTAGAAGGGGGTGGATGGGATACTCCCAAACCTCTCCCAAAGAATCCCAGAATCTTAGGGTTATAGATTCTTTGACTCTTTGACCCTAGTATTCTCAGAACCAGAGAACCTTAGAACCTAGAATGTTAGCGCTGGAAAGGCCCTTAGAGACCATTTAGTCAACACGCTCGTTTTACAGATGGGGAAGTTGAGACCCTGAGGCCTGAGAACAGGATTTAGAATCCACATCAACCCCCTCCATCTTTAATACTGTTGTTTTGGGATCCTATGAAACAGGGACCCAAGAGTGTGTGTGTGTATGGGAGGGGGACAGGGTGTAACTAGGAGCTGGGGGACCTGCCCCCCCCAAAAACAACCAGCATGGTATTGCTGCCTCAAGTTGGCTGAGATGCCAAACACAGGAAAAAAATGATTACCCATCCCCCTGGCTCATTCCCAGTACAAAAGAGATTATTTACAATGGAGGGATGGGGAGGAGAGGGAGGGAGGGAAAGGCTCAGGAGTAGGAGTGGAGGGGGGTCTTGAAGAGGCACCCCCACCTCCTCCTCCCACTGATGACAAGTCTTCAAACATAGAAATTCAGCCAGTTTTTATATATAGATATTTATATAGAATCTCTTGGAGGGGGGAAGGGGGCTTGCCCTGGGCTGGGGGAGGAGATGGAGGACCAAGTGCTGCCATCCCAGGTTCTCCCCACTCCTCCCTGTCCCTCTTCCCACCCCTGACACACAGCTTTCTGTGGGATGGACAACAGAGAGGGTTAAAAAAGTTCAATGAGAGGTCAGAGGAAAAGGATTCGACAGCCTGAAGATGAGCCTGCAGTTCCAAGTGGCTTGGAGGAGGTGGGCGGTGGGTGATGGAGTCCTCGGTGGTGATGGAACCACTTGGAGGAGGGAATGAACGGTTGGTGGTGTGGGGGAGAGGAGGGGAGAGAAGGTGGGAAAGAGAAGGGGGAGGTTAAAGGGTCCCCCCCAAGGACTCCAGGAAAAGATGCTATCCTGAATTGGGGGGGGAGCATTGAGGAAAGGGTTAAAAGCCATGAACTCCCCTCCTCCCTAGCACCTCCAAAAGCTTGTGAGGCACCTCTCTCCTCCAAAGTGGGCTTAGCTTTCACAACAGCCCACCTTGGCGGTGTCCCAAGAACCAGATATGGGCACAAAACAACCCAGCACCTGTCATGGTGCCCTACATGTAATAGGTACTTGATGCCCGATCAATTGGTGAACTCCCTTTTGGTATGGTTATAGCTAGGCTCAGTAGCATGCCAGCAGGCACATAATATTGCCAACAGTCCTCAGGATTTCGTGTACCTCTGCTCCAAAGCTCAAGACCCTCTTCTACCCCACACTCTCCAAGCACACACACACACACACACACACACACACACACACACACCCACCCATAAGAGATAGGAGAGAACAGGGAGGAGACATAGAAGGACTTGAGGGAAACGACTTCAGAGGATTACAGAATGTCAGCGCTGGAAGGGCCTTTGGATAACGGCAAGTCCAAGTCCCCCATTTTACAGATGAGAAAGCTGAGGCTCAGAGAGGGGGAAACAATGTGCCCCAGAGCACAAAGTCACTGTGAATGTCAGAGCTGGAAAGGACTAGAGGCCACTGAATCCCCACCCCTTCATTTAACAGATAGGGAAACTGAGGCCCAGAGATCATCAGATGGGGATTGCCCAAGATCACATATCCAGCTGGTAGCAGAGACACACCATCCCAGTCCCCACCACCTTATAAGCTGATTTCCTCCCTAGCCAAGAGGTAAGGTCTCCATTACCTCTAATCCTCTCCCCACTAGTCTAGGGAAAGGGAGGTAGAGGATGGGATGAGTATCTCCTCATCTAATGGGAGGAGATGGCTGGGGGCAGAGAAGTCTGCTACTTCACAACCTCCCCCTTATTGCAGTAGCAGCCCCCACCCCTAGCCTGGGGGCTGGGAATGTGAAGGGGCTGGGGGAGGGGGAAAGAAGGTGCTGGGACAGGCTGGCTCAGAGTCCCACCCCCCCAGAGGGAGACAAGGAGATGAATTTGGCACATGTAACTTCTCTCTCTCTGAAGTACTTAGAAATTTGTGTCTGGCCTCTATCCTATCTACCAGGAAGAGAGGCGAAGGTTCCTCCCTCTCCCTGAAATTCCTTACGAACCCAGGGAGAAAAGGGTAGGGGGTTTTAGCCCCAGACTTCTTGGCCATGGGGGGAGGAGCGAGGGGGCTAGTGTTAGGAGTCTCGGGGACTGAGGGGGGAAATTTTTCTTTTTTTCTTTTCTTACAAAGCTCTTAAGAAAAGTCTGGTGGAA
This sequence comes from Gracilinanus agilis, assembly GCF_016433145.1. Taxonomy (NCBI): domain Eukaryota; kingdom Metazoa; phylum Chordata; class Mammalia; order Didelphimorphia; family Didelphidae; genus Gracilinanus; species Gracilinanus agilis. The sequence continues at coordinate 24,016,540 of NC_058132.1, forward strand.
AGAACATGGGAATCCACGTAACGGGATCCTGGGTGGTTCAAGGACCAAAGACTTGAGGGGGGAGACAGCTCTGGCTATCCCCTGCTCCCTCCCACATGGGACTAGCACTCCCTGACAACAGCTTCTCCCCTAGAAAATTTGGCACTTTATGAAAACGATCAGGGAATCATGGAGACACAGAGCAACCTAGACAGAGACATGGAGAGGAGTAAGAGACACAGGAGGTGGGGAGGAGGGGAGGACTGTTCTGAGAGGGACAGAGACAGCCAGCCAGACCCAGGCTGTGACCCTCACATACACACACACAGGTAAAAAGAAACAGGGAGACAGACCCTCAGACACGGGGGACAGACAGACAAGGAGACAGAGACTTGCAGGGGAGAGACACAAGGGTGAAATGAGAGAGACAAGACAGAGGGAGATCTAGCGAAGAGCAGAGGATAGAAATACAGAGAGGGTAAGAGATGTTCTGGAAGTGGAGAGAGGGATTGTAGAGGCAAGATGAGAAGTCAGGGGAGTAGGAAGAAACTGCTAGAACAGGGAGGGCACTAGCCTTTGGCCAGTGCTTTAACCCTCAGGAGGGAAGCTTTGGAATCTCCATCAGAGCGTTCCAAGGATCTGTTACTGCCTGCCTCCCTCCAATCCCCACTTGCCAGGAAGACACACTGTCAGGGGGAAAGGCGGTGAGGCAGGAGTAGGGGACCCTGGAGAATCAGACATGAGAAAATAAAGAGATGATAAAAAAGGGGGTGATGGGGGCACTTGGGAAAATGGGTTAAAAGAAGAACGTTAAGGTCCAAGTGGACTCCAAATGGTTGTGGAACTGGCAAAGGATCCCATGATGGGGAGGGGAAGGGGGTTAGGGGTATCTTCCTTGGCTTCAGTTAACTGTTGCCCCCTGGGGTTGGGGGACGGGTAGGGGGGCGGGGAGAAGGATTGTAAGAGCTGTGGGGAGTAGATTAAACATCTGTGGCTCAAGGGGACCCCGATTATGTCTTTAGCAATCATCTAGGCTCTGTCTACTTCCCCCTCCCCACCCCTAGCCTCTGCCCCAGGAAACACTGTAGCAAAAGGACTGAGGTCAGAACTGCAGAAGGGGCTTCTGGAGAGGAGACCACAGGCATGGGGACAGGAAACAGCAGGAAGGGTGGGGTGGGGGCACCGTGCACAGGTGTATCCCCTTCCCATTCTCTCCTCTCTTTCCTCCTACTTTTCCACCCTGCAGGAAGCGGAAAGGGGGATGGGGATGAGAGAAGGGGAGCCTAGGTTTTCGAGCCACTCAGGACCTTCCCAAGCATCTCTACTCCCTGCCCCTCACCCACACACACCAATTTTACAGAGAAGAAAACTGAGGCCTGGACAAATGAAGGGACTTGCCATAGTAAGTCAGGCCTAGAGCTCGGATTTCAACCAGGGTACTCTGTCTCCTTCCACAGAGTGCACCTCAGGGAGGTAGTGGATTCAAGAGAAGAAGCCAGGTGTGTGTCGTGGGGGTGGGTGGGGGGACTAAAGAGCAGGGAAGGAGGCTGTCTCTGAAGAGACATAGCCCCATGAAGGGCTGCCACTGGACCAGCACATTACAGGGGCAGTGAGCTTGGCCGTGCATGCAAATGATATGCAAATCAGCTCGGGCACCCTGGGAGGTCCCATCCTTCCCAAATCCAAAATACAGAATACTGCATTCTCAGGGGATGGGAACCCCCCTTCCCTCCCCCCTCCCCCCAAGCCGCAGGATATATATGTATATATCCTTTGTATATATAAATATACAAAGATTGGAAGAGAATTCTTTTGGCACATCTAGACCACCCTCCCTTGGAAGGAAGGGTGTAATCAGGGTCCAAGGAGTTGGTGGGGGCCAGGGTTCAGAAGGAGACAGGCTCTCCCCCCCTTCCCTGACTAGAGTCTGCGGGGAGGGTATAGAAAAAGCCACTTGGCCACCCGAGCTCCTGCCAGCATCTGGTGACCCAGTGGGGGACGTGAGCAGACAAGGTGGGAGACAAGGTCAGTGCGAGTTACCGCTATTGCTTCTTCCTTGGGAAGGGATTTTCACATTTTGATTTGGGGGAATCTGCTCCTCCCTCCCGAACTGTGGGAGAGAAGAATCCAGAAAAGTAGGTGGTAAGTGTGGAATTCTGAAGGGACGGGAGCTATCTCCCCCCCTACAAAGATGCTGATGCTAGAACCAGGGGGTCAGTGGGAAGCCCTGGTTTAAGAGGTGGGGGGGGGGGACCAACGGGAGGGGGAGAGGAAAGACCAAGGGAATGGCTAGCCCAGGGTTGGAACTGACCCGGCTACTCTGCTCAGACGAGGCAATCAGAGTTTGTCTCCCCAGAAAAGTCCCCAGGTCTGCACAGCCTCCTTCGAGCAAGCAGCCTTTGCCACCCCAATGACAATATCGGGGTCTTTTAGACCCTAGTCCAGACCTCTTGGAAACACGCTAACGGGACTGTGTCCAGTCTCCATCACAGTTCCCCAGGCCTCTCCAATCCCAATTCACCAAGTGAGCTAAATTAGACCCACCAAGACACACCAACTCGGACCCCACCAAGATAATAGACCAATGCAGACAGAAGCAAGCACACAGAGAAGGCTTGGGGTGGGAAAGGAGAAGGGGGGCTTCGGAACTTCTTGGACAAGAGTGGTTTCTCTTTGAGATGAGCAGACTTTGGCATCTGAATGGAGACACTCCTTTCTCAGACATAAGCTGCTCCCTTCCACCCCCACCCCCCCAGCATCCCCACGACGGAGCCAAGTCCTATCTTCTCCCTCATCCTTCATAGCCAAAACTCAACAAGTGCTTATCAGGGGAAGTGGCCCTGGCATCCTGAGGGTCTCTTGGGGTCTCCTGGAACCCAGTAAAAAGGAGGGGGAAGGTTAGGGGGTCCTTCCCATTCAGGTACTTCAGAGGAAGTGACCCTGGAATAATAGGACTCCCCCCCCCACATCATAACAATTTAGGGAAGACTCTTCACCCATGCATGATGTCATTCATTGATAGGAGCCCCATTGGGCCTCAAGGAAAAGTCCTCCCCATAAACTAAAGTGGGATTCAAACTGTCCTGGGTTGCCCTCAGGAAGCTGCCCCCTGCCTCCTTTAGGGCTCTGAGTTCCAGAGCTTAGGATCATAGGATTTAAAGCCAGGAGAGACCTTAAGATATTCATTCATCTGGGCCAAACTCCTCATTTTGCAAATGAGGAAACTGAGGTCCAGGAAGGTTAAGTGACCTTCCTAAGGTCACACAGCTAGTGACAAAGTCCTCTGACTTCAAATCCAGTGCTCTTTCCTCTAATAAACTAGGTAGTAGTTTAACATATTGGACTTGAAGCTTCCCCAGTGTCACAACCCTTTCCCCACTTCCCCATTCACCCAACTTGGCCATGTTCTAAAATGAACTCCCAGTGACCCCAGTTGAGTAGGGGACTGTGAAGTTGGGGGAACACCCAGGAATAGGGGGTGGATAGGAATTCCAGCCTCTACTACTACCCAGGTCATGCCATACCAACCCGACTCCTATCCCCACCCCCCAAGCTCCCTCATTCCTGATTGGAGATGCAACTGGGCTTGGGGTGAGTAGGTTGAAGTAAGAAGGTGCAACATCCCCCCCACCATTTTACCTCTGAAAACAAAAACTGACCAACCGAAAAAAAAATCCCTTATTTTAAAAAAAATTAAGAAAAATAAAAGGAGGGAAAGAAAGAGAAAAATAATGCCGTGTTTTCTATTAAAATCAACAAAATATATACAGATATCACACAGACTGGGGCCCCCAGTCTCCCCGCTGCCCTGGAGGAGTTGGGGGTCCAGCTAAGCACAGGGAGGTGTGTCAAACTGGGGGGGAGGAGCATGGGGAGCACCTCCCATCCCCAACTCCGATCCAGCCACTCAAAGGTGGGGTGGATTTAGGCAAGCCCCTTGCCGGACACCCGAACCAAACCAGGATGGGGAAAGAGGGACGGCGTCAGGGGGTAGAGGGGATACGGGTGGGGAGGGTTGGGAGCCATTGCTCCCCACCCCCTTTTATCCCACTTTTTGGGGGTTCGTGGCACGGACCCCCTGCTCATAGGTGACCCTCTGGCTTATGAGATACTGTGCGGCCTGTGTGGCTGCAGGGCTGCCTGTAATGGTCACCCGCCGGTTCCGAGTGCCAGGCAGGAACTCCCCCTTCTTAGAGATCTGGATGCGGGCACCTGTCAACTCCTGGTACTCTACCAGTGTTTTCCCCCCCTTGCCCAGGATGGCACCCACGAGGTTCTCTGGCACCGCAATTTCCACCAGCTCCTTGGCGCTCTCTGCCGCCAGCTTCTCGGCTGCCAGGAACCCCCCGGCTCCTGCCCCGCCACCCCCACCGCCACCCCCCCCTGCTGCTCCCAGGTAGCCATTGGCAGCCGCTGCCAAGGCAAAGGAGCCCAGTGCCCCAGGGGGGGGTGGGGGTGGGGGTGGGGCCGCACCTGCCGCTGGCCCAGCAGCAGCCTCGCCGGCATAGGAGGCTAGTAGGTTGGCGGCGGCGGCGGCAGCTGGATTTGCCCCAGCCGCCACAGCCGCGAGGACCCCTGAGGCCGCAGCCGAGCCAAGGCCCAGGCCCAGTGAGTTGGCACTGTAGCCATAGCTGGCCAGTGTGTTGAGGGCCGTACTGATGGCCAGCAGGTCGGTCCCTGAAAAGGCCGGCAGGGCAGCAGGAAAGGCACCCACACCCGCCAGGCCCGCGGGGCCAAGGAGCCCGGAGGCGGCGGCGGCGGCGGCAGAGGCTGCGGCGGCGGCTGCTGGGAGGACATCAGCCGGGCTGGCATAGGGTGAGCCCGTGGGGTTGGAGTTGGCCACAGGCCCCGCCACATTGGCATAGCTGATGTTCAGGCAGCTGCTACTCTGCGGGTCCTCCTGCACCTTCTGGACGATGGCGGCCACAGCCTTGTGCACCTGCTCGGGCTCCCCGCTCACCGTCACCACTCGCTCCTGCAGGTTGATGCCCTCTGGTTTCTGGGACAGCTGGACCCACGCGCCTGACTGCTCCATGACTGCCTTCACCGTTGCACCCCCTTTGCCAATGATCAGACCAGCTGTGCTGTTGGGGACTATCAACTTAGCCTGAGGGTGGGGGAAAAGGAGCAGACGGGGGTCAAGGAATCAGTGGGACTGAGAAGCTGCAGACCTCAGACTAACCCAGACCCAAAGGACTTTACCAAGGGAAGACAATGTCTTAGAAGCTGGCCCATCGCAGCCTTCAAGCCCTTCCTGGCTCCTCCCTCCCCCAGTTATCAAGGAGGGAAACTGAGGCCCAGGTGGAGAAAGGACCTGCCCAAGGTCACTCCTAGGAAGGGCAGGGCAGAACGGAGATCAGGATTCAGTTCTCCTCATTCCTGGCCTGGGCTTTTCCCACTAGGAAAGCTATTTCCTCTCTATCATGTTCTACCAGCGAGCCCCTTGGCTCTGAGGATGATCTCAAAGCCCTTACAAATCATTCCTCCTGGGGGAGGAAAAGGAAGTCCATTGAGGAAGTGAGGAGGAAGGAGCAACCCCTCCTCTCCCCGGGCTGCCTCCCTGGTCCTGCCTAATCTGGTGGAAGGGAGGGTTCAGCACCAGGGACAGAGCCCACCAGTCCAGCGCTCCCTCTCTCCCTTCTCTGCTCCTCAGTCTCTGCCCGCACTGCTCATTTTGTGGGTTCCATTGGGCTGGAGCCGCAAACGGAGATAAAGCGAGCCTGGGCGACCTCTCCCCGCCACCAAACCTCCCTTCCCCAACGGGGTGGAGGGGTGACTGTGGGTGCCTCTCTTGCCTCTGCTGCCAGCCCGGGGTAGGCGGCCAGCATCCCTTGCCTTCTTCCCTCTGTCCCTCCTCCCCTCTCTCCTGCCCTGCCTCCTAGCAGCCGGAGCTAGTTGACAGTTGTTGTGGCAACCAGCTGGGCTCCTGGAGGGGTGGGGCAATGAGGAAAGAGGGAAGAAGAAGGATGCTCTACCCCTCCCGACAGCTTCCCTTGTTGCCATGGTGATGGGGGCAGGGCATCTCATTGGCCCCCATCCCTCCCTCCTTCCTTTTCCTCCTCCAATATAATCCTTCCTTCTTCAAGATGGCTGACATTCTCTCCCCTCCTCCCTTCCGTGGAAAGAGTGAAAAGGAGGAGAATTATAAAGGGGAAGAAGGGGCGGGGAGATGGGGTGTGTGTGAAGGGGAGGTGCCTTAGGCACCCCCCCCCCTGCTTCCTATGTGGAGAGGAAGTGGGAGGCAGGTGGTCCGAGGGGACAATGGGATGAGGTGGAGGGAAGAGGAAAGGAGATGGGAGAGGGGGGAGGGGTTAAAGGCAGAGGGGCCCAGAGCCTACGGGGACCTGAACAAATCCCTTCTCTGTGGTCCCTCGGTGGCATCGTGCCAGGCTGGTCTTCTCCTGGAAGCCTTCCCGGACTGGACCACCCAGCCCCCGCCCTCCACCTCCTTCAGGAGAGGGAGCCTGCCCTGTCTCCTCCCCTTCGGACCCAGAGTTTCATGAGGGCAGGGCCAGTCTTGCCCTCCATTCCTCAAGGGACCCAGTTTTTACCTGCTTGGCCCTGTCAGGGTTCATGGTGGTCTGTGGCTGCAGGATGCTGGCCACCTCAGGCTTGGCCATGGCCTGTGGGATTTCCCGAACCTTCTCTGCGATGAAGCTGTGGACGGCATTCAGGGCCTCGGCAGTTCCCTGTACCAGGCACACCCTCTCTGTGGTCCCTGAGCCCCAGCAAGGGTTAGGGAAGGGGGGGGTAGAGAAATAAATGCATCAACACCCTTTTCTTCCTACCTCCTGGCAATCCTAAGCTTTCCTGGGTGCTTTGAGTTCTCAAGTCAGAACTCCAGTGGAGGAGGGGGGGATACCTGGTTCTTCATGCCCCCTCCCTTCCCCACCATTCACCCAGGTTTTTTTATTTCTTTATGAAGTCTCCTTCGCTCTGCCCCAATGGATGGGGGAGGGAGGGGAGGGACAATGAAAGGTTTAAGTGTTTGGAGATCATGGGAGGAGGGGGCCTCTATGGCTAGTTCCTTCGATGATTCCTGGCTCCCCTGGTTGCCTGGGTAACACTGCCCCCTCCTTCCCTCCTGGTGGCTGAGGCTGGTTGCCCGAGCAACTGGAACCCCCTTATCGCCAGAGCTGGACTGAGGAAGGGGAAGGAGGGCCGTTGCTGTGGCAACCCCTTAAAGCAGCAGCGTACCACCAGACTGGGAAGCTTTAGATCGAGTAGGGAAAGGCTGGGCTTTGTTGGGGGGTGGGAGGGAGGGGCGGTGGAGATGGGGAGTCGAGTGGAGGGGATTTGGCCACAGAGTAGAGGATTTGAGTGAGAGAAACAGAGAAGATGAGGTAGGGCCAAAGCAGGGGGCATCCTGGGGAGGGGGTACGACTCCTCCCTACAGGAATGGCCCCTGAGTCCTGCTTTTGACAGAGAGACACCCACAAAACCTGGAGGAAGATGGTGTCTCTTACAGAGACTAAGGCCGAGGCAGAGAAGCAAAGCTCCTAAGATGGAGATCAAGTCAGAAGTGCAGAGCTCCTGCCTGTAACTGGCTGGCCGCGTCCTGGGGACAAAGCAGGGGGCAGCCCCCCTGACTGGGCAGACCTGCTGAGGAGGCTCTGTTTCTGGGGGAAAGAGGGCAGTGCCGGTTCCGGGTGTTATGCCACTGGGGGTCTAGGTGTCCTGGCCAGAGTGTTCCTGGATGTGTTTCTCCCCCAAACCCTTCAGTGCTGGGGCCTGTGTCCCTCCCCCAGAACAATAGCAGGGTCTGAGCCAAGCGTGAGTCAGGGCTGAGCCTGCCTGCCCCAGGCCTGGCGGGTTGCAAAGGGCGTAAATAGGAAAGGGTGTGGGGCGGGCCTCAGGCCCGGTGGGAACCAGGGAAGCTTGGGAGGGGTGTGGAGGAGCAGTACAGTGGCTCAGCTGGGTGACCTCTCAAGTCCCTTCCAGTTCCTACAGTCTTACTTACTAGCCCTGGGCTGGAAGTCAGGAAGACCCAGAGATAGATAGATAGACTGACAGACAACACACACACACACACACAGTGAACAAGAGACAGACAGGGACAGAGGAAAATAGAGAAAAAGGAGCTGGTGTGGTTGAAAATGGCCAAAGTTGAGGGTAGGATGCTTGGACTGGGCTCCCCTGTGATCCCAACTCCTTGAGATCTTGGGAAAGTCCTTCCCCTCACTGGGCCTGGGTTTCTCCAAAGTGAAAAGAGCAGCGGATCCAAAGTCAGAGGCCCAGAGGGCCCAAACTGGCTCTGCTGACCACTCCTAGTGTGGCCTCAGCCAAGTCCCTGCTTTTCTCAGGGTCTCGGTTTCCTCCTCTGTAAAATGGGGTCATTGGGTCAAAGGGTCCCTGTTAGCTGGAGGTTTCTGGTCCCATCATTTTACTGGCTTCTGATCCCGAGACTAACATCTCTGGATGTGTGTGATTCGGTGGCTTCTGTGGCTCAGGAGATAGAGATGGAGGGTGGAAGAAGCAAATTCCACGTTCTGGTCTCGGGGACGGAGGGAAGGTAGAAGGAGACAAGTTCTTTGTTGGGTCCAACCGAGAAAGGGCTGGGCTAGGTCTCCGTGTTGGGTATGTTTTAGTGGGAGAGAGGATGGACAGGCTACATGGGCTGGGGAGGGATGGCTTCTGCCAGCCGGAGATGCTATGTCTCAGCCTCCATGGGGAATTCCATGACGTATATGGGTCAGAGAATTCCGGGTTTCACTAACATCAAGAATGACGATAATATAAATAGCCACCATCGCTCACATTTCTATGCTGCCTTCAGGTTCATATATCATGTGTATATTGTATGTTGTATGTATACGTATACATCTAATAGTACTAATGTGTGTGTATAATATTATGGGATAGAGATTTGGCCCAGGATTTCATGGATAGGGGGACCTTCCAGGTGAGGAAACCCCCTCTCCCAATGTAAGTTGGCATCTCCTCTGCAATTTCTGGTCTTTGAGAGTCACCTTAAGATGTGGCAGGTTGAGAGATTTGCTCAGGGTCCCAGAGCCAGGGTGTGGGTGTCAAAAGCCAGGTCTTCCTGGATCCAAATCTGGCTCTCTAATGTCCTATGATGCATATATTGCCTTAGTAAAGACTACTGTCCCCATTTTAAAGATAAGAAAACTGAGGCTCAGAGAAAGCAGAGTCTTGACCTAGTCAAGGTAGTCAGTGTCAAGGGTCAGGATTCCTGACTCAACCTTGGAGCCTTAGAGCTATAGCTGAAAGGAGGCCTCCAAAGACCATAAAGAGATAGAATAATACCAACTCATTTTGGAGCAACTTGGACAACAAAGACTAATGTGATGAACACATTCTTGCTTTTTAACATAATTTTTAAAAAATATATAACCCTTACTTTCTGCCTAAGAATCGATACTGAGTTTTGGTTCCAAGGCAGAAGAGCAAAGATGTAGGCAGTGGGGGTTAAGTGATTTGCCTATGGCCACACAACTAGGAAATTTCTGAGGCTAGATTTGAACCCAGGATCTCCTATCCCTAAGCCTGGCTCTCAATCCAGTGAGTCACCCAGCTGCCCCTTCCAACTCATTTTACAGATGAGGAAACTGAGTCAGGCAAGATTGAGGGATTTATCCAGGTTCACACAGCTAGTGTCTAGAGTCACATTTGAACCTAGGACCTCCTATCTCTAGGCTTGATTTTCTATCCACTGAGCCACGTCACTGGCTCAGATAATAATCTTAATAGCAAATGCTTATATGTAGCACTTTTAGCTTAAAAAAGCATGTCACATTCATACTAACACACATACATATACTCATATATATATATAATATGCTCTGTTATAACAGTGTATCTAATAAATAGCATAATATAGATATATACTATGCATAGGCATATTTAATATGTGTGTATGTAATTATGACATGGATGTGTAGAACCTCATAACAACCCTGTGAGGAAGATTCTATTATTATCCTCATTTTACTGATGAAGAAAGTGAATGAATTGCCCAGGGTCTCTCAGACAGTAGGTGTCTAGAGCAGGTTTGGAATTCAGATCTTCCTAACTCTAAGTCCAGTACTTTCTTCCCTTGGCCACTTAGCAGGAGGTATCAACCCAGGCTTAGCCAGGGGGATTGAGGGTCACACAGAGATAGGATTCAAAGGCAGGTTCTCTGACTCCAGCCATCTTTCCAGTATACTCTGCTGAGCTAGGGAAGGGAGTCGTTAGTCTCCTGATGATTCCCTCATTCCCCCTGCCCCAAGATGGAGTTGGTGCTCTGGCTTTTCCCTAGGAGTGTAGGTGCTTAGGGATCCAGGTAAATGGGAAGGAGGTAATCCTGGCCCTGTTTAACCCAAACCAGTCCACTTCTTACTCAGGTCTGGGATTAGGAGGGCGTTTGCATCTTCACCTCCTACCTGGAATTCACCCTACTGTTGTTTGCCATACACAAAATCGTATATGAGCAACGGGGGCTTCTGGGAGGGCATGAAACCAGGCAAGGAAGGCTGAGGTAGTGTCTTCTTCTGGGACCCAGAACTATGGGACTGGAATTTGGAAAAGGCAAAAAGATATTCACAATATAAAGGAGGAGACTCTGAAAGTTTAGGGAAGAGTGTGGATGGAGCAGGCTTGAGCTATGGCATGTGTTGGGGGGACAGACCATGGAGAGAGACGGTGGAGCGTCAGAAAAGAGAAAGGAAGAGAGAGAAATGGAGGGGGCAAGGGAGAAGGGGGAAAAAACAAAGCAATCAACTAACCAGCAGAGTGTGATGAAGAGGAGAGTATTTGAGAGAACACAAGAGAAAGAGAAAGGGAAGAAGAGATCAAATGAGTGAGTTCAGTGGGGTAGGATAGGAAGAAAACTAGAGGGGAGATTGAGAGGACAAAGAACATGGCACATAACAGGGTTTCTTAATCTGGGGTCTGCAGACTCCTTGGATAGATTCCAGAGTGGTTCATGAATTTGTTTTAAAACTATTTTCCTAACTATTTTAGTGTAATTGGTTATCTTTGTATTTCATTTGATACATTTTGAAAAGGGTTCCATAGGTTTTGCCAGACTGCTCAAGGGGTCCATGGCAGGGAAATAGGATCAAGGGATTGTTGCCTTGAATTGAAAGGGATCTTGGAGGCTCTTTAGTCCAAAGGCTTCATTTTATAGATGAGGAAAATGAGGTTCAGGAGATTAGTAGACTTACCCAAGGTCATACAGTCCATAAACTACAGAGGCAGAATGGAGGAAGAGAGAGCCAAAACGAGGAAGAGATGAAGGTGGAGATTTGTGAGTAAAGGGAGCAAGAGGGAGGATGATGGGAGGATATGGAGGTATGCACATGTATATTTAATATATGTATATATTAAATGTATATTAAAGAGGAGATGGGGAGCAATTTAGTGGGATGATTGAGAGGCAGATAAGAGAGGAGGAAAAATAGAGTGAGAAAAATGTGGTGAGAGATGAGGAGAAGGGATCCCCTGGGATGGGAAGCCTTTTAGCATGACTAGGGGAACAGCCTGGTTCCCCCCCCCCCTTACTTCTGGGGCTCCCCCAGGGGGGCAGGTGCAGGGTCAAGGCCTGACCCAGCTGCTGCCCCCATGCAAATGAACTCATGAATATGCAGCAGCCCCATTGTCCTGAGAGGAGGGGGGAGGGGTCCTCTGGCCCCATCTGCTTCCCTCTCTCCCTGGGGGTGGCCTGGGGGGTGGGGCAGAAGCACCTGTCCCTTTAAGGAATAGCCCACTGGGGCATAGGCATGGGGGTGGGGTTCTCACCAGGGTAGAAGTCCTTGGATTTAGAGAGCTTGATGGTGGCCCCAGTCTCCTTCTGCAGCTGCACGATAGTTTGGCCGCCTTTGCCAATGATGGAGCCCGCAGCATAGCTGGGGATGAGCACCTTTAGGAAATATTCACCCTCCTCTGGTGCAGGTGGGTGGGAGGGGGAGATGGGACTCAGTCATGGGTTTTCTCAAGTCCCAGGTCCCTATCCCTATAGGACATGGCTCCCTAGGACCTGCCTCTCTCAAATCCCCAGAGGCTTAACTCTCTCATCCCAGTCTTGTCCCAGTGGGGAATGATTTTCCCTTCCTTACCCCAAGGAACAGGCTTCCCCTAGGCCCCCACTAGGACCCAGTTCTCACAATGACCCAGAGGATGTGTCCCCTCTCCTCCTCCAATTCTAACACAGGCTTCTGTTCTACAAGGTATGGTTCCTCCTAGGTTCCCAGAACCTAGTTCTTCAAGATCCCACCACTCTGCCTCTATTTACCATCCAATCCCTCACAGCTCCATGGGATACATGCCCCCCAATTCCTCTAACATGCTTGATCCATCCCCCCAAAGCTCTATGGGATATATGCCCCCCAATTCCTCTAAGATGCTTGATCCATCCCCCCAAAGCTCCATGGGATATGTGCCCCCCAAATTCCTTTAGGATGCTATTCCTCAAAGAGTCTAGACCCTATCCTCTACCCCAGGATCCAGCTTCTCATGGCAGATTTCTCCCTTTTACTCTATGAAACCTGTTCCCCTTCCCTCTAACAAAGCACCATAGACCACAAGTCCTCCCAAGATCTCAATATGGGCATACTAATATTGGATAGATCTTGAGCTTAATATTCATAAGCAAGTAGTTTCTCCCACCCCTGACAGAACATAAACTCCTGGAGGACAGGGATGGTTCTCTTTTGTGTTTGCGTTCCTGTACCTGGCATATAGCAGGGATTTATTTCTTAAATATCGATTGATTGGTTTTCCCAGTGGCTGCCCACTCTAGGCACTCAAACCATTGATTCCCAAGTTGGGCCTGGAGCAAGCAAATTTGGGGCATGGAGAAGGGGCTGAGACCTTAGATTGGGTAGGGTTTGACTAGGAGCTTCCCAGGCCTGGGATAAATGAGGTGCCAGGCTGAGGGCTTGCCCCAGGGAGGCTCAAGCCAAGCCTCTTAAACTCACCAACCTTAGTCAATTAAGCCAATTAAACAATTAGCCCCTGGGGCCCCTTCTCCTCTTCCCTCTACTCCGCTGAGGTCTTAAGACTGTCTAATATTGTCTAACTCCTTAAAATTCCATGACACTTAACTTAGAATATTCTATTTTCTCCCCAGGACTATTGTGCCCAGTGAGTCCTCTGCCAACTTATCCATCACCTCTTTACTTTCTCCAATAGCCATCCTCGGAATCCTCAACCCCTTACTTCAGACTTGACTATTTGAAGGTTAGGAGAGGGGAGAGGGGCTATTTTGGATCCCTGGGTAGTGGGGGAGTACTAGGGACACTGGGTTTCTCCCCCCACCTATTAGGAAGTTTTCCTTGTTGTCTATCCTCCTTTGCTCCTGCTGTAACTTCCTACATGGGAACTGTGTGTGTGTCTACATCATCTTTCTTCTCCCACCTGGAAGGGCTTCTTGCCCATTTTCCCTCTTTCTCTAGGTGGACCTCCTTAGTAGATAAAGTTTCTATCTCTTCCCTGAAAAAAAGCTCCATTTCCTCAGCTCTTCCTCTCTCCATAGCCCTTGAGGAAACCCAGGGATATAAAAAGACCCGGATTCCAGTCTTGACTCTGGCACCTTCTGTATGACCTTGATCAAATGCTTCAGTTTCCCTCTCTGATTTAATTAATGTGGAGGTTGGACTTCACATCTCTAAGGTCAACTCTGACATCCTGGGATTCCACGACTCCTTTAGCCAGTCCTACCCCCTTGATGCTAGCACAACTCCACTCCCATCCCATATTGCCAGATTCCATAGATGTCTAGCTTAGGGGCCCAGAGAGGGAAAGAAGAGAACCTCAGGGAACACAGTATACGGGACATAAGAGCCCAACTGAACTTGCATCTTCCTTTGGGATTTGGGAAATTTAACTTCACCTCTAGAGACTGTTCAAGTGGCCACCAACATCTATCATTCCCCCCACCCTCCTTTGAGCCAAATGGTATCCCTTCTCCAAGATTCTTCTCTGGGGCCCCCTTTCCATAATGCCAGGGGCTAGAGTCTAGACCCACCCAGGTTCTGTTTCTTCCTAAGTCCTGCATCCCTTCCATGCAGTGGGTGATGTTTTTCCCTGGGATCAGGCACTGGGTTCCATGTCCTTGTTCCCACCTGGGGAAGAACAGGCTTTGGGAGTGAGGGAGTTTTTAGGAGAGCTCTGGGGCAGCAACTCATTCCCCAGCCCCTGGAAAGGGTGATTGAATACTTGAGGCTATAAATATGAGGGCTCAGACCTCTAGGCCAAGTGAGGCTGAGAATGGGAGTAGTGTTATTACCAAATTATGAGCCATGACTTTTTAGAGTCACAGAATCAGAATCTTAAAATCTTGGGATCTTAGGGTTCTAAAGCTGGGACGTCCATTCCAGATCATCTACTCCAACCACCTCAGTTTACAAATAGTGAAACTGAGGTCTGTAGCAGGGAGAGACTTACCCAAGGTCACACAGTGTGTGAATCAGGGCTAGAAGCCACATTTCCCAATTTCCAGGCTAAGGTTTTGTCCTTTCTGAAGAAACAGCAAGGGAATGGGAGGTGGGGGTGGGGAAAGAACACTATCTCTCACAGTCCTCTGGGGGATCCTTCTCAGAGTGGGGAGACTGATCAGCTGGATCCCGGTTCCCATTCCCAGGTCTGCTCCAGGCAAGGAACAGAGAACAAGAGTAGGGTAGAAGGAAGAAGGGAGGGAGAGTGAGCTGCCCCGAACAGCCCTGAGCCAGGCTGGGGGCAGGAAGAGCCACAGGAAATCCCCTCCCCCTCCCCCAAACTTCCCTTTCCTCTCATCTTCTGTTGTAGAAACTGGAAGGAGAGGGAGCCGGGGGGAAAGGGGTGTGTAGTTTAGGGCTCCCTAGATTCTCAGGCTTGATCTGTCCCCTCTTCTTGAACTGGGAAGGCTTTGCCTATTTTAAGACTCACTGTGTCACCTTGAGCAAGTCTCTTCCCCTTTCTGGGTCTCAGTTTCCCCATCGGTAAAATGAAGGGGCTGGGCTGGATGGTGTCTAAGGTCCCTTTTGCCTCTGACATTCTAACACTTCTGATATTCTGTGACTAAAGGATCTGCAGCTGGGGAAGGAGGGCAGATCTTGGCTTCATTTATTGTAAGGTCTCTAGTATCTGAGAGGGGGGTGGGGCTAGAGCCCTTCCAGAGCAAGTAAAGGGGGTGGGATGGAATGGGGTGAAAGTTCTTCTCCTTCTCCACCACTGGCCCCAGCAATCAGCTTGGCCATGGGGGCTGAGGAACCCCAAATTAGAAGAAGGTGAGTTCTTGGTCAAGGTGACCCAGGGGAGGAGCTGAGGGGTCTCCTTACTCTCCTAAGGCTGAGGGCTAGAAGCTGAACCTATTGGGGTCCCCTGGACACAATAACTTCTGCAGGCTACCCTGAATCTTTCTACCCCTTCCCAACGGGGGACAATAATTCTCCTCTATCATAGTCACACACACAGCTCTTCTTACACCTACACAGCCTCCCGTGTCACATACAAGCCCCCACACACCTGTCAGTCTCCCTCATCAGTCACACTCTTCCATGTCACACACACACACACATACACACACACACAACCACACCCCCATTGCCCAATCATCTGCACACCCCTCTCTCAGGTCACCCACCTCCCCTGCTACACACATTTCTCCCTCCCCCATCACTGAACACCCTCTAGTGTCGCACAGATATACACACCTGTCAGTCACACTCAGCACAGTCACACTGCCTCTCATGTCACACACACACAACCACACCCCCATCGCCCAGTCACTAGCTCCCATGTCACACATATACACAATTGCTTGGTCCCCTCCATCTCTGAGATGTGCCCTCCCCCTTTGCAGAGCCCCTCTGCTCATTTCCTTCCCTTCCCTTGCTAGCCACAGTGAACCCCACTAGGAGACCCTCCCTATTCAAAACGTACCCCCTCACCTCCCCGAATATGCACACACAGGCCCAGACACCACGGACAGATCCTTCCATGAATCCTTCTACAGATTAGGATAGAACATGGAACCAAGGGCCGGAAAGACAACCTCACAAATGAGGCCCGGGGTGGGAGGGGTGTTGGTGGTGGAGACCCCCGCACACCCATCCAAGGGCAGTCAAACACCCTCCCCCCCCATCAAGGACACACAATCACACCCACCCACCCACCCGACCAAAGACACACGCACACATACACACACACACCCAAGACACACTAAATGGGTGGCTTGGGAAACAGCCGCGCACACAATCACACACACAATCACAGCTTCACACAGATGCCCCCTCCCCCTCACACCAGGTCCATTTCCACCCCTCTTCCTTCTCATTCTCCTACATCAGTCCTCAGACAAAGCACCCGGGAGGTAGGGAACACTAGAACATCCCTCCCTCCCGCGATTGTGGAATTCTTTCTCTTTTCCCCCCGCCCCCACCGCTCCCCCTTTGTGCCGGGAGGGGGGAGGGGAGACCCCATTATTGGTGCCACACGGGGGGGGGTTGTGGGGGGGGCCCGGGCACCTGCAGGAAAGGCTCCAGGGTCAGAGGATCAGGGGAATTGGGGGGATGCTGAAGGAAAATTGGGGGGATGCTTGCGGGGGGGCCTGCACCACTTCTCACCTCCCGTGTTGCTGCGTTTGGTGCTGACGACCTCGGGGGGCGTCTCTAAGGGCCTCTTGCGGGAGTCCGGGGCCTCGGACTCCATGGAGGTGCCGTG